>NC_077231.1:324894797-325121795 GCF_027887165.1 Monodelphis domestica
TATCTTTTGACCCTTTAACAAGACCTTTTCCCAACTTGACAATGTCAACAGAAGTTTTCTTATCAAACATTGTCTTAGTTAAAAGACAAAAAGAAGTCAGGGAAGGGAATGTCTATTGATTTCTGCAGCATAATGAAAGTGTTTTGTGAAAGTGGTTTTCAAAGTTTCTAAGGTGAAGCTGTCATGATCTTCACAGTGAACATGAACAAAAGGAAAATAAAGAGATGAATAAATGAATGAATGAAAGTCAAGTTCACTAAAAATTTAGTCACAACTAGAGACCAACATACAGATATGAGGGTAGCACATACATGAAGAGCTTATTTTGTGCCTGGCATTGTGCTAAATTATAGGGACATAAATAGAAGACAATACTCAGGGAGCCCTATTCTAGTGTGGAAAAAGAACTCATAAAGGTGACCTGCTAAGAAAAAGGAGTATACTCTGGGTCACATTGAGCATCATAGCAACCTGGTTCATTGTAAGCTAATGGCCAAGCTAATGTGTCAGGCAAGGGCAAAGCTTTCATTCCAAAAATCTTTTTCACCATCAGTCAGCTGACAACTCAGGGACATCCAAGGTGTCTGCCAGCAATTTGGTTCTCTTAGGTTTGTGCGGGAAAATGGTTGATCCTGGCTTTTTGACAATGACTGGACTGTCTCTCATCCCTGGCTAGACTGTACTTTTCTACCTTTACTAAATAATTCAAAGAATTTCCCCATTGTCAATTACTATTGTGCTTACAGTCCACTAACTGCCCCCCCAGATGTCTTTCCAAAATGCCTTCCATGTTAATCATAACTTTACCATTTTTAATATGGTGCTTATTTCCATAGAAGAATGCAATCTGACATTAATCCTTATTGAATTTCTCCTTTTTCTATTCAGTTCAATGTTCAATATTTTGGACCCTGACTTGCTCATGCAGTCTGTTATGTATTCCTGCTAGCTTTGTGTCATCTGAAGATCGGATGAGCACATCATCTTTGTCCTCATGCAAGTTACTGACAAGAAAAGGAAACATCACAGGGCCAAGCAGGGAGGGATCGCTGGGATTTTCAGCTGGAACCCTCCAACCACACTGACATCAAACAATGAACACTTGCCCTGAGTGTGACCATGCAAGAAGTTCTGAAACAATGATCACAGGCCTGGTGATGATACCATGTGGAAAGTGCTCTGCCTACTTTAATGCATCCAAAGTGTTTCAGCTGTTATTATTTTGACCTTTGCTTGAAGCAGTCAAGGGCCCTGAGTGTACCCAGACACCTTATTCTGCCTGACTATTAATTAGATCTTTTTAACTGAAAATGTTCAGTGTAGATTATATGCAACATTTAATTCCTCCTCATCAATTCCCAGGCAGGCAATCAAGTCATATTCCACATTTTGCTTAATGCAACCTAGCAGGGAGTTGGTAATTCTGGAGACTGAAGCCAGCTCCCCTCCATCTCGCATTTGCCTTCTTGCTGTCTCATCCTGCCTCACTCTGGCTTTGAATGACAGTGGAGAGATCCAGAATGTCTTTTCAAAAGAGAGCCAAGAGAGTCTTGCCACAGGTGGTGGTCAGGACTAATGTGCGTTTGCATCACTAGCCTCGCGTCCCACTCTCTTAATTAGTTTTGTCTGTTTATGGTTCGGTAATTAAGCAAATTGTTCTAAGTAACTAAAAAATAAAAGCCAAGAAACACATTTCCACAGCTGGCAGCCTGGTACGTTGGAAGTTTAATAGCTGAAATGCTCTGTCAGGGGCCAAATGCTTTATTATCTTTTGCCTAACAATTACAAATGAGCAGGGGGGGAGTGGCATTTGGGGCTCGATTGAAATTCGGTTATGACTGAAAGGTTTTCCTTTCTGTCTGTTTCGAGTAATGTGCTTTGTAGTGACTTAGATAGAAAGTGGGTGCCATATCTCATCTCTGCAGGTTCATCCAGAGCTTGGTCCTGATAAGGTTGGCTTCCATCCAGTGGGGTTGAATGTCAAGACAGGCACCCTAGAAGTTTGTTACCTTTTCCAAGGAATCATCAGAGAGGGAAATCAAGGTTGACGCTCATATCTGCTGAATTATTCTCTCATCTTTCTGTTGGGAAGCAAGCAAGCAAGACACATAGCTTTCCTCAGAACTGGCTGGCCGATTTTCTTCTAAAATGTGAATAGGTATCTCCTGCTGATGCCAACCTCATTCCTGGTTTTCACTAACTAACCCATTGGCCAAGCCCTTCCTTCTAATCAATACGTTGACTCATTTCCAGGTCAACCTCTTGGCAGATACTCTTTCAGAAATAGCCCACTACTAAGTGTCCAGTTCTCTACTTTGACTTCTTCTCCTATCTCTATTTCATGACAAAGCCTTCATTTTAACTTCTCTGTTACATTAGGCCTAGGATGGAAAGTTTCTTTTAAAATCTTCCTTTTTGGAGGCAGTCAAGATGGCAGCTTAGTGGCAACAAAAGCCAAAACCACACTATCTTTCAATATCAATTATTGAAAAGTGCTTCAAAAAGATTGGAATCCAAACCCACTAATAGGACAGAGACATGGGCTCTCCTGTTGAACAAACCTTGAAAGGTAGGTAGAGAGAGAGCTGATTTTTATGGGATAAGAGGGGGACAGGAAACAAAACTGCACACAAAAAAGTACTGACTGAATATTCCCCCCACCCCTCTCCACCTACTGTGCCAGGATCTGTAATCAGACAAGGGTTGACTTTGTGATCACAGGTTGGGAGCTGAGCTGGCAGAGGAATATCTCGGGCCCACCTCTTGAGGTCCCAAGCTCTGTCAGCAACTGGTGAGGAGGAACAGCAGTCCTTTGGATTGGGCACCTTTGGCCTGAATAAATTTTGTAAAATCCAAGACATAATTTTTTGAGAACAATTTCAGGAAAAGAGGCTCACTAACTCCTTGAATCAAGAAAGTGAATTGTTTGGAAAAAGTGCCATAAAGAAATCTGCACTGCATCAGAAGATCCAGAATGAATTTTTGGATGCAATTGATTGAACTGAAGGGGTTGAATACATTTATTCTGAATGTAAACTCTTATGCCAAAGGGGACTTCCCCCGATTGGCTTTTTGTCAATGCACCTAGCAAACATTGGTTTTGCTCTCTCTCTCTCTCTCTCTCTCTCTCTCTCTCTCTCTCTCTCTCTCTCTCTCTCTCTCTCTCTCTCTCTCTCCATCTCTCTCTCTCTCTCGCTCTCTCTCTCTCTCTCTCTCTCTCTCTCTCTCTCTCTCTCTCTCTCTCTCTCTCTCTCTCTCTCTCTTTTATTTTCCTCTTATCTCCAAATATTGTAATTTCCTCCTGGGAAGTGCAATATTGTATGCACCTTTAGCTAGAAGATCTTTAGAGGTATAAGCTGGTTATGTTAAATGATTCATCAGGGAGAATAGTCTCCCAAAGAATAACAGTGGGGATTGTGAAGAGTGAATCAAACTCTGTCTATCAATCAGCAACTTTTAGTTTAATTAATCAAAAATCTAAGTATCCCTACTTAGTGCCTTATCAGTGTACCAGTTAAATTAGTTTCTCTACTAAAAGTATTATATTTTTAGAGGTTTATTAAAGATTATTAAAAATCAAGGATAAAGAAAATACAAAATAAGAAAGCATATGTCTAGGGCTGATAGCCCATTCACAGCCACTTACTCTACATCCTTGCAATCTCTGAGTACAGGAAAAAGAGCAAGTAGGAGGTACAGTCTGTTCTTGGTCCAGGTGGGTATCTCTGGTGAGATTATAGGGAACTCTGGGAACTGCCAAGGACTTCTGGGGATTGAAGTCTGGGGTTCAAATCTCCATTTTTACATCAGTCATTAAGTATGAGAATTCACAAGTCACTTGCTAGAGTGGGTGACAACTCCAGAGGCCACTGCCTACCTCCTGGGCAGTGCTAGGCAAATTCGAAGACTGTGATTGGTTCTTTTAAAGTGGGGTAGTTGACAGGAAGTGACATGGAGAAAAATGATTTAAAAAGGCTAGCTCGAGAATTCAGTGATGCGAGAGCATCATTGCATCATCTGCATTGGTGAGCTGGACTGGAGGAGGAGACTCTTTCCTTGCATCCTATATGAACTTGAGGTGGTGAGTGGAGTGATGCTTTACTTGGATCTTTAGTGAGGAGACACTCTGGTTATTGTCACTTCAGTGGGACAATCCCTTCATCATGGGTTCTGGTGAGATTCTTGGCAATCTTACCCTCATGTACACTGAAGGTCCCCAGCAGATTCTTTAGTGTCTCCTAGTTCTTTGGATTTCAGCTCCCTAATTAGGACTCTGGATTCTGGTGAGATTTGCTTTTGGATTTGAATTTGTGGTCTGGAGACATTAGGATTAAACTTAGGGTATTTTGTAGCTAAACAGTATTTTCTGTCTCTTTATCTACATTTTTCCACTTTCACTCTTTCTACCTCTTTGCAAATAAAGCTGCTAAATGTTATATTGACTTAAGCTGTAATATTTTTAAATTAGAAACTACAATATTACTTTAGAATTCTCATATTTAGCATAAAATCTAAATTTCAATTCTTACAGGCCTACATAATATCAAATACTTAGCTTCAAGGCAGAATAGCCCAATGAGCCTCAACCAGTAAACTAGCAGAGGAGAGAGACTCAGCAAGTTTACAATCCACATGCCAAAAAGAAAGGAAAAATGGGGGGAAATGGATAAGAAAATGAGTAAACAATAGAAAAAATAAGGTAACTTTCAACAGCTTCTACAAGGATAAAGAACAAATGACAAAGCTGGCAGAGGATGATAGTATCCAAGGAAATTGAAGCAAAATGTAAAAAACAAAAAGAAAATAAAACATAAAATTGAGCTCATGCTCTGAAAAAAACTCAAAAAGAAATTTAAAGATCAAATGAGACAGGTTGAAGAATAATGGAAAAAAGAAAACAACAACTTAAAAAGCAAAATTGGTCAACTAGAGAAAGAGACAAGAATTTAAGGAGAAAACATTGTCTTAAAAACCAGTATTGACCTATTGGAAAAAAGAGGCAAAATAATTAAATGAAGAGAAGAGTGACTTGAAAAGAAGAATCGACTAAATGGAAAAGTAAGGCTTAAGTCACATTACTTTTCCATTTAGTCAATTGTGACTTAAAGTTTACTCTCATTTTAAGTAGTTCAGAGAGAGAAGAACAGCCAGATTCATTGAGGAATAGAATCGTATCATACCCTACAGAGAAGAAATAGAGAAATAAGGAAGGGTGGTGTGAGGAAAGGAGTACAGTAAGGGAGAAGGAAAGGGGGAATGATTAAAAAACTCTGGTAGAGGGGGAAACAGTGAAAGGAGAAAGGGCAATATTAAAAGAGGAAATCAAGATAAAGAGGAATACACAGATATAATCATACCTGCAAAAATGAATGAGATGAACTAACCCATAAAAAGGAAGCAGATAGTAGAGTAGATTAACAATCAAAATCCTGCCAAATGTTGTTTATAAGAAACATATTTAAGGCAAAGTAAAGATAAGAGGATAAAGCAGGATCAATTTGGCTTTAAGTGAGAGAAAAAGTAAGGCATGAGTAGCAATCATGATCTCAGAGAAAGCTAAAGCAAAAATTGATTTGATTAAAAGAGTTAAGGAAGGTAATTACAACTTGATAAGAGACTGCATAAGCAATGAAGAAATATAAATACTCAACATATATTATAGCATTATATAGTATAGTAACAAATATAGTATAGTATATAGTATAGTAACAAATAGTATAGCATCCAGATTTTTAAAGGAGAAACTAACTATACTCTAGGAGGAAACAGATATTAAAATTGTGCAAGTGGGGGACTTCAACTTTCCCCTATCAGAACTAGATAAATGAACCAAAAAATAAACAAGGAAAAAGTAATGGAAGTGAATGAAATTTTAGAAAAATTAGAGTTAAAATATAAACCTGGAGAAAATTTAATAGGGATAAAAAGGAATATACACTCTTATTAGCAGCATGTGGTACATATACAAAGATTAACCATATACTGGGCATAAAAATATCACAAAAATAAAGAAAAGCAGAAATAATAAATAAATAAATTTCAGATCATAATGTGATAAAATTATAATTAATAAGGGTTAATGAACAGGCAAATTAAAAATTGATTGGACACTAAATAATCGAATTCTTCAAAATTGGTGGCTTAAAGAAGATATGATAGAAACAATCAATAATTTAATTGAAGAAAATGCCAATGAAAAGATAACATATCAAAATTTATGGGATACAGCCAAAGCAGTGTGCAGCAGAAATTTTATATCCCTGAGTGCCTATATCAACAAAATAGAGAAAAAGGAGATCAGTGAATTGGGAATGCAACTAAAGAGTCTAGAAAATTAACTAATTAAAAATCTATAGATAAAGACTAAATTAGAAATATTAAAAATCAAAGGAGAAATTAATGAAATTGAAAGTAAAATGACTATTGAATTAATAAATAACACTAGGAGCTTTTTTTGAAAAAAAAACAAATGAAATAAAGTACTAGTTAATTTTATTAAAAAAGAGAAAGAGGAGAATCATATTACCAGTATCAAAAATGAAAAGTGTGATTTTGCCTCTAATGAAGAGAAAATTAAGGAAATTGTTGGGAGCTATTTTACCCAATTATATGGCTCTTAATGTGACAATCTGGGTGAAATGAATGACTATTTACAAAAATATAAATTTCCTAGAATAACAAAAGAGGAAATAGAATACTTGTATAATTCCATATCAGAAAAATAAATTTAACAAGCCATCAATGAACTCCTTAGGAAAAAAAGCACCAAGGCCAGATGGATTCACAAGTGAATTCTATGGAACATTTAAAGAACAACTAATCCCAATATTATAAACACTATTTAGCAAAATAAACAAAGAAAGAGTCTTACCAAATTCTTTTTATGAAACAAATATAGTACTTATTCCCAAGTCAGGAAGACTAAAAGCAGTGAAAGAAAATTATAGACCAATCCTTTTAATGAACATAGATCCAAAAATCTTAAATAAAGTGGAAAGAGACAACAATAATATATCACAAAGATGATTTACTATGACCAGGTGGAATTTTTACAAGGAATGCAAGGCTGATTTAATTTTAGGAAATCCATCCACATAACTAACCATATCAATAATCAAATTAACAGAAACCATATGATTATCTCAATAGATCCAGAAAAGGTCTTTGACAAAATGCAACACCCATTCCTAATGAAAACACTAGAAATCATAGGAATAAAAATACCTTTCCTCAAAATAGTAAGTAGTATTTATTTAAAACCATCATCCAATAAGGAATGATAAACTTCTTGATCTCTATAAAAATTGGAAATACCTCCATGAATTGAAGTGGAGTGAAAGAAGCATAATGATGAGTACATTATGCATGGTAACTGAAACATCATGGGATGTTCAAATATAATTGACTTGTTTACTAAAAGTGATGCAAAGATCCAGGACAACTCTGAGGGCCTTATGGGAAAGAATACTATACACATATAAAGAAAGAACTGTAGGAGTAGAAGTCCAGAAAAAACAAACAAACAAACATATGATTTATCACTTGTTTATATGGGCATATAATATGTGTTTTGGTTTGAAAAGATTACTCTATTACAAAGATGAAAAATATAGAAATAAAGTTTGAGTGATAATATATGTATAACTCAGTGAAATTGCTTGTCAACTCTGGGAGTGGGGAGGGAAGAGATGAGGGAGACAACATAAATCATGTAATCATAGAAAATGATTTAAAATTAAAATTTAAAAGATAGAAAGGAGGAAAAAAATAAAATCCTTCTTTGAATACCATAAAATAAGAAAACATGACAAATTTGACTGCTTGTAATATACTTTGCAGGAGTCCTAATCATTATTATGATTGAATTTTGCTGACATTTTGGAAGTTCTAATGCTGTCAGCTTGACTCTTCCATGTCATCCCTCCCCTGGCATTTTTTTGGACTTCACTGTGATCCCTTTGGGTTGGTTGGTCCTGCTGACCACATGGTGACCTTAGTAGATGCTGGAGATTGCTGAAAATGTTGGGCCATCATTGTGTTATTTTGATCACTGTAGCCACAAAGACACACTACCCAGGCATTGGCATAGGCATGCCATCTTGCCAGGGCAAGGATGCTCATGAATTTTCACACCATCACTTGACTAAAGATTTTAATATGAAGAGGATATAAAAAGGAACATTATTAACAGAGATTAAAAAAAAAGAACCACATTCAAAATGATCATTTCTAGACATCTAAACTAATCACCAGCTAATGTACACTTGGAGAATTCCTTTCCATCCAGTTTGTCTTAGCCAGTATTTAATTAGTATGGCATTACAAGACATTGTACTTCAGTGCCTTTTTCCTTCCATTGACTTTATTCCATTTCAGCTTCTTCTTTTTCATGGAAGGACCTTTTAGGTAGTCTTATCTGTTGAAACACCTCATGCAGTCTTCCACATTTTTAAAAGTATACTTCATTGATATAGATATCTTGAACTCATTTAATGTCTTTGTTGTTATGTCAAAATATAGAAAACACATACTAACAAAAAAATTCTAGACAAATGTCCCTCCATGTTTGTTCCAGTTTATAATCTCATATAAAACCTACTCATCTTCTTTTTGGCCAGCATTCCCAGTTCTTTTTCACAATTTGTTTGTTATATTAAATACCCATTCAACTACCTCCCTCCCTCTTTTCATTGGAGAAAGCATCATTTGACAAAAAGATCTATGTCTATCTAAAACTACATGGTACTTAGTTCTATTAATCAGTTCTTTTTCTAGAGGTGGACACACACACAAGTCATTCTTTAAACAATGTTTCTATGCTGTATACAATGCTTTTTTGGGTCTGACTCTGGAGATTGGTGGCTGACTGGGAGATTGTGGGGCTTATTCACACTGTTTGATTCTGTTTTAAGATGTGGCTATAGAAAAGGAGGAGTATATACACACAAATGAGTATAGTTGGAGGGAGGAGACAATCCCTGGAGAACAAAGTTCTTTGCTGAAGCTCTAGGACAAAGGAATAGGAAGACAATTATAGCCTATAGAGAAATTGAAAAGAATAAGTACATTGAAAATAATTGGGAACCCTGCAATATAGACATTGGACTTGCTAAGAGGGCAATTTCCCCAGCAAGCTCAAGAAATAAAATCAACAAAGTAAACTGTGACATATTATTCCCACACACACAAGCAGAATAATCTAACCCTAACGTAACATTTAAAATTAAGATATAGGTCATTCAAACTTAAAATAAAAATAAAATGAGTAAGTAAAAGAGAAAGAACCCACCCATAGAAAGCACCTTTGGAAATAAACAAGATTAGTGTTCAAACTCCAAAGACAGTGAAATTAAAGCATCAATTTCCAATAATCAAAGAAAAGCATTAAGATGAACAGAAGCCAAAAATTATTAGAAAAGTTTTTAAAAAGACTTTAAAACCTAAATAAGAGAGATCAAGGAAAAAGTGTGTGTGTGTGTGTGTGTGTGTGTGTGTGTGTGTGTGTGTGTGTGTGTGTGCAGGAAACAATGGAAGAAAATTATGAAAGGTCAACCAACTGGAAAAAAAGATAAAAAACTCACTGATTGAAAACAATTCATAAAAAATTTGAATTGGACTAGTGGAAACTGATGCCTTCTTAAGTCAACAAGAAATAATAAAACCAAAAAAGAGGGGAAAAACAGAAGATAATATGAAACAACTTTTTACAAAATCAATTGACTTGGAAAACAGATTGAAAGAGATAATATAAAAATTCTTGGACTACCTGAAAATTATGATAAAAATAATTTAAATACTATACTTCACAAAATTATTAAAGAAAATTTCCCTGAACTTAGGAGAAAGAATGCTATCCACATTGATAGAAAGAACTATGTGACTAGAAAAGCAAAATAAAAACTTATGACATCACTTGTTTAGATGGGTATATGACTTGGGGTTTGGGTTTTAAAAGATTTCTCTATAGTAAAAATGAATAATGTGGAAACAGGTTTCAAATGATAACATTTGTAGAACCCAGGGGAATTGCTTTTCAGCTCTTGGTGGGGAGAGGTAAGAAAGGAGGGGGGGGAAGGAATCATGTAAACATGGAAAATTGTTTTTCAAAAATAAAATCAAAATGTTAAGGAAAAAATAAAATTTCTCTAAAGTTTTGGAACTAGAAGACAAAGTAGAAATCAAAATAATCCATTGATCATCACCACCTATAAAATTCCAACAGGAATTCTCACAGAATCATTATAGCTAAATTTTGTAACACCTAGATTAAAGGGAAAATACTACATGCAACTATAAAGAAACAGTTTAGATACTATAGAGCTACAATTAGGATAACAAAAAATTTAGCAGCTTCTACATTATAACAATGAAGGTCATAGAATATAACATTTTGATGAGCAAAGGAGCTGGCTTTATAATGAAGAATAACCTACCTATATAAATTGAAAATCATCATCCAATATTCCCACTTCTTGAAGGCAATCATTGCAAGATATTCTTGTGAGCCCTTTCCTTCTCCTATTTATGCTTCTTAGAACTCTTGCTAGTTTATTCTGGTGCAAAAATCAGGAAACCATGACAGGAATATGGGGTCAGGGGGTATAAGCAAAGGCATATCGGTGGCAGAGTACAGTCCATGCTTGAGACTGGATTTAGGAAGTAGGGGCTATGGACAGTCTTATTATTTGAGTCTCAGTTCTCTCACTGTTAAAGAACTTTACTTTAGCAGTGGCCACTGAACTCTTCAGGACTATTTAACCCCTTGAATTCCTTGGGTGAAATCTTTGACCAAAATAGTCATAGTTCTAAACCTGAGGAGTATTCTCCTTTTTTCTGGGCTGACAGAACCATACTCTGTATTTATTCCCCATCCCCATCTTTAAAACAATATCTACTTGTCAGTATTCCACTGAAATAAAAATCCTTCCTAGATGGATGGGAGATGATAAAGACCCACCTAGGGACCTCTCCAGGGCCAGTAAAGCACAAAACCCTTGGGCTTTAGAACCAAGTTTACTTTTTTTATAATAGGAGTAAGGGGAAATGATGGGCAGGCTTGTAACACTATAGATCTAATCTCCACCCAACCACTTTCACCTCATGGTGAATTATTTCTTCTTGAGAATTCACTCAAGCTACTCTAAATTCCTTATCTCTGACTAAGACCCATAAAACACAGCTATCTGACTACTAACCTACTTAGTATAGATTATCAAAAAAGGATAAAGAGGAAGGACTCACAGATGTATTGAGCCCTTACCTAAAGCCTGGGATTGTTTCCTAGGCACACCCAGAGTCCCAGATGATCATACCCTCTGGTTTACCTTCACCAAGAGGATTGTTAACAGGTGGATCTCAGGCAGATGATCTCTGTTCTTCAGGGAAAAGCAGGTCTGCTCCAAAGCAAATTCTCCAACACAGGAATTCCTAACCTTTCCACAAGATTAGGATTTCCAAGGGAAAACACCAGAGCAAAGATCCTCCTTCCAGCTCAACCAAAACAGGAGTAACAGTTAAAAAAGTCAAACTCCCAAGATCCTTTTTCCTTCCAGAATCATTCTCCTCCATTCCTTTTGAAGCTAATTCATATGATTTTCTCTATCCCTTACATTCCTACATTTTGCCCTCTGAGCATCAGATGCTCATCACTATATAAATCCCCCCTTATTCTAAATCCATTCTATCTTACTTATCTAAAAACCCACAAGTAACAGTTCTTAACTAAAACTTAACTATCTATTCTCACTATCAACTACTTTACAGTAAGGGGAAAAGAAAATATAAGCAATTATATAAAGGAAAACAAATACAAAAGTTGCAATAATAATAATAAAACAACATACAGAATGTAACAAAAAATTGTAAAGATAAAGTTACAAATAACAGAATGTAGTCTATGTTTTACATTAAATAAAACTATTTAACCATGCGAAAAACTTATACAAAACTATCTACAGAAAATGAAAACTAAGTATTTTATCCTAATAATCTTATCCTTGTAACCTTAAACTATGCACATATTCACAAGTATATACAAAATGTCTGTACTAATTTATAAATATTTACAGATGATAAAAATTTGACTTTTGCACTTGTGCAACTATTCACACTCAAATATACATAAGTATACAGTAATGTACAGAAATATACAACAATATACAAGAATCTGTTATGCGTTGCAGGCATCACAGAGGCAAAAACAATTACTGTCCTTAAGAGTTTATGTTCTCAATAGGATGAGAAAATGTCTATGAATAGATGTTTTATTTTCCTATCAACTCCTCTTAGATTTTATTTCGTATTGTATTGTATTGTTGTTTTGCCTTCCTTGGAGGAAGATGAGGACTGAGTATGATTTGCAGCTCCAACTTCAACTATATATCTATGATTCGGCAATCTCTTCCATGCAGGCATCCTCCTATAGAGCGTACTGAAGGTCAGCCAATCACACTTGATTATCCTTTGAGATTATTCTGTGTTCCCCTGTTGAGACTCTTTTCAATGTGCTAGCAGCCATCCCTTATCTATTCTGACTTTCTGAAAGAATGAACCAAGGATTTTTGTAGGGTTGTCCCAATCTAGTGTACTTCTCCACACAAATATTGAAGGCCAGCATAAACTTCTACCCATGTTCCCTTAATATTTTTTCTGATGTACTTCCCCTCTCATATCATTTATCATTCGACTTTTGTCCATTCACCCCAAAGAGAATCTTCCTACAAACATTTGATTTTCTTCTTTGGCCAATTCCATACTACTTCTCCTCTGAATGACAATCCCATCTCTGACCCATGCTTCTCTCCCAGTCATTTTTAGACTAAGATAATGGGGTTCATATTTTCACAATTATCTGGATGACCTGATGAGTCACAGGAGCAGAGAAATCCATAGTTAAAGAAGAATGTAATACTTGAGCTTTCTTATTACACTTTCATTTGGAACTGATTAGCTGTCCAGTGGCTTCAGAGTTTCAGGGCCAGAGCTCATGGACAGCTCTGTTTCAGTGAGTTCACACTCTGCAGCCAAATGATGGTTTGAAGGTGATCCTGAGTACACTGAGATGGCCAGCAGGTCCTGTCGAGGATGAATCACCTTGGGTTTGGGCCCAGTGACAGACTGTGTATCCATGGTCCAAGGACCAGCACAGCTAAGATCAGTAAGCATACCAAAACAAGGCTGTCCAGAAGGTGATCATTGTTTGAGGCAAAGTAGCTCTTCAAGGATATCTATTAAAGGGCAGAGTGGTGTGGGATATAAAATGTTAGACTTGGGGTTGGAAGGTCTGACTTCATGGCTTATCCACAATGTTCTCTAGCAAGGTGATTATGAACAAGTGGTCTAAGATTTTGATCCACAGTTTCCTCCTTCTAAAACATGGAAGATGTTATGAGGCATTTGTAAAGTCCTTCTAAGTTGACAAAGCACTTTTTGTCACTTACACATAAATTATGTTGTCCCTAGAATAGTCCTTTGAAGGAGACAGTAGAGCTCTCCTGGTCATTTAAGTGATGAGGAAAGCAAAGCTTAGAAAGGTTGAGGTTGTCTCTGACCATACTTCTAACAAGTATCAGAAGTGGGATTTGACCTTCAGCCTTTTTCATGTAAAGTTCCAAAATATCCACCTTGCTAAAGGATTTCTTGAGAACATTCATGCCTGTTGCACAGAGAGGTTTTGAGAAGAACATATTTTGCAAACCTTCCAAGGTTGCATAAATATTTTTTGGTGTTGAAGGATGCCTAGACAAGAGAAACAACAATTAAATAATGGAAATATGCCACTTACTCTTTGGTGGATGGTGTGGAATAGGAGAGCAAAGGCTGAATGAAGAATTGCAAGTCAAAAGTGTGGGCTTTGTCTTTCCAGTAGGAAAGACTCCTTGGAATTCAGAAGTGAACTTCAGGACTACTTGCAAGTCTCCATAGATTGGGAACAAGAACTTTTGCCCCTGGGCATTGCTATTGCCCCCTTTATAAATCCAACAGTTGTTCACTGCACACTCAAACAAAGATTCCTGACAGCTTGCTGAGGACCACCCTCCAAGAGGCATTCAGTGTCCACTGCTTGCCCTTATGATCTGCGGAGAAATCAAATGCAGACCAACCAGACTGTTGATGCCTGAGCTATTAACATGCAAATGTATCACAAATGTCTCAAGAAGAAAGAGTTGCTTACTTGGGTGGAAAAGTTTCTGGATCAAGTTGCAGATTTATTAGTCATCATCCAATACCTTGAGACCAATTCAATTTGTCAGCGCTGGATATCATTGCCATTTTCCACAGAATCTTAGGTTTTAAATCAAGGCCAATATAGCATCTAACCTTGGAGGGGGACTGGATTTATAGTCTTACTGGAAGGTCCATGTCTCAAAGGGATTTAAATCTTGTGAAAAATCCATTCTGATTTTTCCCCTAGAGGGGTAGAAAGAGGACAATTGCTACAACATTTAGCAGAATATTTTGTAACATTACATGAGCAGCAAGTCACATACAATAATACTGACAAATCATCAACTTGTTTTTCCTGCTTATTTTAAATTAGAATTCTATACTGTGCAGGAAAAAAATGAAACTGGATAGTTTTTCAAATATCTCTTTTCTTTAAACCCTTACCTTCTGCCTTGAAACCAATACTAAGTATTGGCTCCAAAGCAAAGAAGAGTAATAATGACTAGGAAACTGGGATTAAATGACTTGCCAAGGGTCACACAGCTCAGAAGAGTCTGAAGCTAGATTTGAACTCAGAATCTCTTTCTTCAGGTCTGACTCTTTACCGATTGAACCACATAGCTGCCTCTCAAAAGTTCTCTTTGATTAAAAAAAAAAAGATTGAAATGAATCTGCTCTTCCTTTTCATTTTTTTTTCAGAAATCCAGAAGAGAACACTGGTAGCCAGGGCAACATATTCTTTAGAGAGGTTTTGATTGTTTGTTAGAACACACATATGGAATGAGGTGGAAAGTCAGACAAAGGAGAGAGGATTAATCCTAAATCTGAAGCTATGCTGTAGGGCTGAGGATGGGTCAGTGTTGAAATCATGAGCACAAAGTCTTCCAGTTTGTCTCCATTGTTACTTGTTGCATCAAAGAATAACTTGTTTGGCCTGTGGTCCAAGTTTCCCTTGGGGGTAAAAAGTAATTTAATCTTTGGGAATGATACTCATTTAGTCATATAGGAGAGGTGCTGGGAGAAGAAGGATATGTGATGTAAAATGGAAAGGAGTCATTTTTGACAGAGTCAAATGGCTATTATTGTTGTTCCGTCATTATTCATTCTTCCCCAACTCCTTGTGACTTCGTTTGGGATTTTCTTGCCAACTGTATTGCCGCTCCTTCTCCATTATATGTTACTTTAGTCAGGAAATCAACAAGCAGTTACTGAATTCTTATTGTATGCCAGGCACTACTGGCAATTTTTAGACTTCTGTTTGTAATTTGTCTTGCTGTTCTGAAAACACAACTACATATGATTTTGTCAACGATTTTCCCTTTTACTGGTATCTATGCTACCAACCGGTTATATATATATGTACGGACACATATAAAGTCTCAGTTTCCATGAGTCAACTATCCTTTCTGTTACTATCAATTTATCCCTCCTCCACAGGAAAGCCTTTCAAATATTTGAAGATTCCCATCAAATATTCTTCCATCTTAGCTAGATATCATGTCTCTCTCCCTCCCTCCTCTCTTCCACACATATTTACATACCTGTGTATAGTATATATAAATACAAAGTGTACACATAATGCATATGTATAGTGTGTATATATCTGTATGTCTACATATACATTTAGACACACATTACATACACATATATGTGTATATATTCATATATACATACATACATTTATATTTACACCTTCATCATTGTACTGGCTGCTTTCTTTCCAATACATTTGTGCCACTCGGTACCTTTTCAGAACTGCGGCCCACCAATCTGAGCAGAACACTCCATATTTGCTCCTCCCGAGGCAGAGTCAGTTTGGATATTCTCTTCCCCTTCTCCAGATATCACCATGGCATTGTCTGATGAGCTTCTGTCTAGAGAGTGCTATTTCCCTATTATGGAGGGTGTGGCTATTGTCAAGACTGACAACCTTGCTGAAAAGATAGGGTCCAGCCACTGTGGCACGTCCAACCCTGGGCACCAGGATAGCTCCTCCTTACAGTTATTGATTGTGAATTATTTTGTTGCTAGGACTGATAGGGACCCCTAAAGAGAGAGGTTTTGGGCACAGGGTTGGCTATTTTTTTTCCATTCAGAGAGTCTGGAGAGTATCAGAGCTAGTAGCTAATGTGAGCATTGGGAGAGAGCACAGATGGGTGTCCTCCTCCCACTCTTCAACCCATTAATGACTTTGATTCTCAATCAATTTTTCTTGTGGCACATTTTTCTTTGCCATGAAGAATTGGAGCTCACAGAATGTCTACAGCAGCAACACTGGGAGAATGAGGACATTTAAGCATGTACATATGATTTAATGTGTAGGTACATACAATCCACACAACAACTACCATAAGGCTGCACTAATGGATGCCTTGGGGGCAGTTGCATATAGCCAGTCAAAAAGCATTTATAAAGCTCATGGGTTTTTGTTTTTTTAGGCACTGTGCTAAGTGCTGGGAATATAAAAAGGGGCAAAATGGCAGTTCCTACCCTCAAGGAGCTCACAATCTAAGTAAGCAAACAAATGCATACAAATAAGCTCTATGTAGGACAAATAGGAATAATTAACAAAGAGAAGGCAGTGGGATTTTAGCTGGGATTTGGAATAAGTCCAGGAAGTGAGGAGATAGAGAAGGAAGTGGGGAGTCCATTCCAGGCATGGACTCACTCAGAGAAAGTAGCTGTGTATGAAAGATGAATGATCTTGTTCCTAGAACAGGGAGGAGGCTAGCATCACTATAACAGAGGATGTGGCAGAGATTAAAGTTAAGACTAGCTAGATAGGGGTAGCCTAAGATATTCAGGACAGTAAATATTAATAGGAGATTGTATGTTTGATCCTGGAGGTGAGAGTGAGTCACATGATAATTATTGAGGAGAGAGGGTAACAAAGTTGGATCTATGCATTAAGAAAATCATTTTGGTGGTTAAATGAAAGATGGATGGGAATGAGGAGAGTTTATGATAGGCAAACCCATCAATAGGCTATTGCAATAGTGCAAGAGTGAGGTGATGAGGCCCTGCATCCAACAGAGGAGTGGTAGTGTTAGAAGAGAGAATGGGACATATTTGAGAGATGTCACAATTGCGTAACCTCTCAGCCTTGGCAAGAAGTTGGATGTGAGAGCCAGAGAAAGCAGAGTTGAGAATGATACCTAAGCCTCAAGCCTAAGGAATTGTGAAGATAGCGGGTACCTTCAAGAGTAACAAAAATGATTGGGAGGAGGTAGGGTTTAGAGGGAAAGACAGTGAAATCAGTTCTGGACATGTTGGAATCAATGTCTGCTCACCATCCTTTTGGAATGACTGAAAGATGGCTGCAGGTGGGAGACTAAAGGTTATCAGAGAGGTTAAGACAAGGGTAGTGAGTTTGAGAATCTTTGCAATAGAGATGGTAAACTGATTCTTGGAAACCGATGGCTTCACCAAGTGAAATAGTAAAGAGGGAGAAGAAAAGATGGTGTAGGACACAGACCTGTGGAACACTATGGTTCATGGGCATGATAAGGATGTGGATCCAGCAAAGGAAACTGAAACATGGTCATATGGGTAGGAGAAGAACCAGGAAAGACTAATATCCCAAAGACTAAGAGAAACAGATGATTAGTAGAGTCAAAGGTTATAGAGCTATCAATAAGAAAGATGATTGAGAAAAGGTCTTTTGTAGGGAGCAGAGAAGTAGTCTACACAGGAAGGGATTGAAAGTAAGTGAGAAGAAGGAATTACAAAGGATGGTTAGGCTGATCCAAGGCTGATTTGTGGGACAGATCATCTGGCAATAAGATTGGGGATAGGAGAATCCAAGAGAGCAATCCAAGAGAATAGCACAGACATGAACCATTCACCAGTAGGTCAAGATGAAGAGACACTGTCTATAAAATTTCCCCCACAACTTATCAGTTTACTTCTGATCTTGGCTAAATTTGCTTTATTTATATAAAACCTTTTAAATTTAACACATTCAGAATCATCCATTTCATATCTTACAATGCTTTTATTTATTTATTAATTCTTCTATCCATAAGTCTAACAGGTAAAATGATCCCTACTATTATTATTTTCTTTTAATAACTTTATGCCTAGTACATATATCCATTTGGATCTTAGCTGTGGTAAATGGTTCATGATATTGGTCTATATCTAATTTCTGCCAGGGTGGCTTCCAGTTTTCCCAACAATATTTACTAAATAATTATTTTTTATCTCCAAAACTTATATTTTCAATTGGGAAATAACTAGGAAAGTTTTTGCACATGATTGTGATGGAATTCTACTGCTAAGAAATGATGAACAGGTTGAATTTTAAAAAGCCATAGAAAGACATAAATGAAGTTAAGATGAGTGAAAGGAACAGAACTAAGAAAACATTGAATACAACAACAAACAATACAATGACTTGTATATATCCACCTCCAAAGAAAGAACTGATAAATAATAATAAGCAAGACATAGTTTTTATATGTATGCATGTATTTTGTTGTCAAATAATACCATCACTAATGGAGGGAGAAATTTATCAGGATAGTTTAATGTAAAAAAATAAACAAAGGAATTTAAATTTAAGGAAAAAAGAAGAGAAGAGAATGTCTACTACTCCAAGGCTGATAGTCTGGGAGAGAAGTAAGGGGTCAAGTGACTGAAGGATTTAGTTTGTGTGGAGTAGGGTTTAGTAAGGGAAGGAAAAGAGAGAGGGAAAAAGGCCACACATTACACTAAACAAAGGAATTTCAGATTTTTTTTAAAATGTGGAGATGGTTCATTTGTGGATAATGACAAAATAAATGATATGATCATCCTTATGGGTGCCTAATAGAGCACTATGTCTTCGGGAAAGGTTGAGTAGGTTAAAGAACTGAATGTTTTAAGGTTTGAATGTTTAAGGAAGTATCAATATGTATGTTGGGGTATTCCAGTATAAGGGTAGGAGTTGGCAGAGGTTCAGGGATGAGTCAGGTACTGAACTCATTAAGGATGCAAGAGAAATGATTGGGACATCTCTAGACAAGAGTTAACAGTCTTTTAATTGGATAGAAGGTGTAAACTGTATGGAGGAAGAAAAGTTACTAAATGATGGAAGTCAGGGGAGAATTTGGAGGTGGCAATAGGGAGCAAGTAGTATTCTATCTGCTCCACCTCAATCAGTAACCTGAGGGTATGACTGAAGGAGAAGCCAGTACTGGAAAGATGTCCACATATGAAGTGTCATCAATTTCTGGGGCCCCCAGTCCCTTGTGTGTGATAGAAATTCAATAGTGGTCTCAGTGGTGTGTGGTAGTTCCACATTTTCTCAAGCATATAATTCCCAGAAAAGAGGCAGGGGTCCAAATCATGAACCCAGGTTCTGAGATTAAGGAAAATATACATCCTAGGCAATGTTAAGGTACTCTAGAGTTTGGCTACTTATAGTTCATAAGAGGAAGGAAGAGTTCTTGTACACTGTTGACATAAGATTGCTTCTCTTGTCTTTCGGCTGTTCAGTTATGTCTGAATCCTCGTGACCCTATGGATCCATGAAACTGTCTTGGCGAAGATACTGGAGTGATTTGCCATTTATTTCACTAATAGATTAAGGCAAATAAATTGAGTGACTTGCCCAAGGTCACATAGCTAGTGAGTATCTGAGGCTGGATTTGAATTCAGATCTTCCTCACTCCAGACCCAGTACTCTATCCACTAAACCATCTACTTGCCTCTCTGGCAATGGACAATGTAAAAGTTCTAAGACTGTAATTTAGAGAAACAAGAAAATATTTTTGAGTACTACTTGCCAATTTATTGGTTAGAAGAGAGTCATACATTTGGTACACAAGAAGAGCCATGATACAAAAAGTCTTAATAATCCTGGACTTTGTCCTTGGTAAGTGTGTGATTTAGACAGAGCAGATTCCACAGGAAGAGAATGTCATGCCAGAACACACACACACACACACACACACACACACACACACACACACACACACCTGTTACATTTTCCTTGGTGGAAGAAACCATGACTCAAAGTCTTACTTCTCGGCTGCCATGTTGGGATGCTATTGGTCTTATTTGAGAAAGGTTCCTTATGTTTTCCAAACTTTATCCCATCCTTTAAGGGACATGGTATCACCTTGTCCATTGAGACTTCCAGAGGACATGATTCAATGTGTCTTCAGATATGCTGCTATATGGTACCTAAGTATCACATAAAAGAGGAAACAAGATCAAATGTCTTGTGAAAGGTCACATAACTAGAAAGTGTCAGAAGACAGATTTGAACTCAGAAAGATAAATCTTCCTGATTCCAGGCCAGATAATCTATCTATCTGCCATGCCACCTAACTGCCCCTCCAAAAAATGTTTTTTTCATAATTTTTATTCATTTCCTTTTCTTCATGGTCCATTTTGGTGTTTTCTTGGCAAAGATACTGAAGTAATTTCCCATTTAGTTCTCCAGATCATTTTACAGATGAAGTAAGCATGGTTAAGTGATTTACTCATGGTCCCCTAGCTAGTAAGTATCTGAGGCTAGATTTGAACTCAGGTCTTCCTGAGTCCAGGCACAGTATTCTATCCACTATGCCACCTAGCCATTGATATAGTACTATAGAAAGAAGAATAAAATTAGATTCAGAGGTCCTGGGTTCAAATTTTTCTTCTTTCTCTTATTAGTGTGACCTTTGTAACCTCATTTAACTTCTCTTAACTTTAGATCCCTCTTCTGCAAAATGAAAGGTTGACTCAGTTGACCTCTGTATTAATTTTTACAGTTCTGGTGACCACTAAGCAGACAAGGACTTCTCAATTGTTTTTTTTTTTTTCCTAAAGATAGCCTAGATAAGTTTTTTAAAGCCATGTTTCTCCTACAATGTTTTTGGACACTCCACCCACCCACCCTTGCAAAGCCACTTCTCCTGATTCCCCTCACTCCTGCTGCTAAATTTTAGTGGCCTGCTTCTATTCTTGCTCCTGCTCTTGCTCCTGCTCCTGCTGCTCACTCCTGCCTTCAGCCATCCACTGCTGACCTTCTTGACCCAGATTGCTCACCCTCCCCCAGCCCCTAGCCCTAGCCTCAGGTGCCAGCAACTCTACTACTTATCTACTTATCGCTGGACTCTGTAAATCTTGAAATCTCTCCGACTTGTGAATGTTAAAAATTTCCCCATCAGGGAATTCTTAATTGGAACAAATTCCCTACTGAGAAACATCCCCCATTTTGATGTGAGAACTCGCCAGGATCAGAAATGGGAGGACCTCTACTCCAACTGTACTTAAGACTGCTTTAGGGGAGAAAACTCCTTGCTAAACAATGAAAGTACTTGAAAACCATACTTAATAAAGCAAGGAGTTCTTTGAGCTATGCCTGTTTTTAGAATTGATACAATGGGATGCTCGGTACCTAAAAGGGTCGGGCAAGTTTTCTCTTGATGAAATTAGTTGACTCAGCTGTGTTTTCTCTCATTCAGACTTACTGAGGAGATTGGTTGACTTAGGAGGAATTTAGATGGGCAGTCCTTTGGAAAGCGTCTACAGTGATTGGTAGATGTAGGGACTTAGGGGAGGTGACATGGGAGAAAAACCCCTATATAAGAAAAAGCAGAATCTCTTAAGGAGATATCCTTTTGGAGAAATCCTTTTGGAGGATCTCTGATGAGGATCGCTTGGGAAGAATCTCTTGAGAGAGGCTCTGGAGAAGGGAAGCTCTTGGAGGACAATCTCTAAGGAGGTCTCGCTGGAGCTCTGTCTGGTGAAGTCAGATGAGATGGAGCTGGCCTGGTGTCACTAGAATCCTTGTTTAGGCAGACCTTGTGGTGAGTGTTAAAAGACTGACTGACTGATTCTCTCTCTTAAGACTCAGGTCTAGGCCATATTGGCTTGAGGCCCTTCATAATTATTCCTTTCCTACTCTTTCTCTCTTTCTCTAATTCCTCATTATATTATTAATTAAAAATCTCTATAAAACCCAGTTGACTTGGGTATCTGAATAATTGGGAATATTTCCCTGGCGACCACCTTATATTTGACTTAAAAACCAAGACACTGTAGTGAAACATATTTTCTGCGGTCAAATTTACTCACCCTCTCTTATATCTATCACAATTTATATCTTCCACCATTTTAACTCACTACAGTTTAAGACCTCAATCATTTTAAATCTTACAACTCCAACCCAGATCACTCATCCAACCCCAGGCTCAGCCCCAGATCCTGGCTACTGATAACTGCCACTGTGACTTTGGAATAAAAAACCAACTGGTAAAAACTGGGATGTTGTTTCCTTAGGCAACAATTAGCTTTCAATGGGCAGGTTACCTGGGGTGGCGGGAGCAAGGAGAAGGAAGAAACTTTTCCAAACAGGAACTTGATTACAAGCATGGTGTATTCTATGAGAGAGCAGGGCATTGCCAATTTCAAACAGCTTCCAGCTTTATGATGTTTTTTTTTTTTTCATGCATGCACTGATCTTTCACTTATCTTACCTGAGATTCAGGGGAGAATTCATCTCCCTGCAACTCTTTGCCATTTGGGCCTGCCCAGTTTGAGATTCCTAAAACCCATGTTTTCCCTTGCTATTGGAGATCCCACAGTACTGACAAAAGGAATCTCAATGGAAAAAAAAAAACTTTAAAGAAACTGGAGGTAAATTTTTTGAGCCTTTTCAGACTCCAGTGGTTTATAAAAGCCTCTGTATTTTATTGTATTTTGTTGATTGTTTTGTTTAAGATTTAATTTTGTAGTTTTAAGTTCATACATTAATGTATTCAATACTATTCTGTTACACTGAATCATTTCAATGTACTGGACATTGACTACTGTTTTATTCTGTTGCTTTTCCCCTTTAACTATACTGAACAAATATTAATGAATAAGCCCATGTAAAAAAACCAGTTTTTTTTTTCCATTTTGGCTTTGTAAATTGTCACATAGAGGATGGATGGAGTTCATTGAAATGTTACAATCGTATAACAACCTTTGGAAAATTTAATGAGCTGAATATCTCAAATTGATTTAAGGGGTCTTCAAACATGAATTTTAGATTTTTTTTAACAACTCTGATCATTTTGCCTGCCTCTAACAGGAGGGAAGGTCCATTTTAGTAGCTAAAGTGAAGTACAATTATAATACCCACCTCCCAGTGGGACATTATATTCTCATTCCAAAGGAGCTGGGAAGTTGATCCCAGGGCATGGTACCCCTGGATGGCTCCCAAAAGAGGGGCATCTTTCATTTGTAACTCCTCAGCTCACTTTACCCTTTTACCAAGATGATATCTAGATTCTGGGTGGCATTTTAAGACAGAGTTTCAGTTTTTGCAAGGGCGCCTGCCACATTTTTGTAATGATGGCAGTAATAGAATTTTTTTTAAAAATATTTCAGCCGAGGTTTAAACATTGCGACACCTGAAAAACATGTGACAAGTATCCACGTTTTTTAAAAATGTCACACTGAAGGCTCATATAAAATATGATAGTAGATTTGTTTGCTATTGTAATTAACTGGGGTATTATAACTTTGGGGATTTTGATACTTTTTGAATGTGCATTATGTCTTGTATTGCTATTTTATTATTTATTATTTTATTTATTCATTTTGTACTTGCACTGATTGACACAGTGTGTCAATGATTATAACCTATATTTTTCATTTTTAAAACTCATTATTTTTCTTGCATGTACAATATACTATTTCATTTTTTTAATTTTTTCTCTCCTTTTTGTATTTGAAGCATGTCACCAGTATTGAGGAGTATCTTTAACTTTTTTTGGTTTTGCAGTAATAAAAGTTTCAAATATATTTGATATAATGTTAATGCATGCCCAAAAAGCTTCAGACTATAAAAAATGATGCCATTGACTGTTTAAAAAATTATGGGACTTTGCTTAATGATTCTGTCTGATTCCAATACAAGAGAATACAAAAAGAGCTATTACACAGTGCCAAAGAAGCACAAAGCTAAACTACATAGTGCCAATCAAGTACAAGGCCAAAGAGACCAACCAATCCCAATGGGATTGGTGAACATTTTGAACCAAGACAGGAGGACTTAAACTTGTTTGGGGTTCGAGGTGGAGGCTGTTTAACATGTGTTAAAGGCAGGTCTTCCTTGTCCCACATTCTACCAAGTATTTCAAATTTGGCTCCTACCTGGCTCCTATAATCTAGCCCCTTTTCTGTCTTTCATGGTGTGGCAAATTTTCCATAGTCCTGGCTACTGACTGGGTAAATACATAACTGCTTAAATCATTTTAATTGGGCCCTGATTCAAGGACCTGTTATAGATCTGTTTTTCCTTTACTCAGAATTTTTACACAAAAGACTTTGATAGTCTATATTTTATCCAGAAATTATTTCTTTATTTGGATTTTTTAATATATATATATGTATATATGTATATATTTCTTTTGCCAATTTATTCATATACCTCATAACTCAGCCATGCATCCCTAAGTGATCCCTGTGTTTTTCAATCATCCTCTTTAGGGGGGAATGTATAATTATTATTATTCTAAATTGCAAAGTTTAAATTCCTTTTGAGTAATTTTAAGATAAGAAACATGCTACCCCTCTGAATCCAGAAAGTGGACTGTTTAGAGAAGGCACCATGAAGATGCTTCCACAGACCACAAGCTGCACCAGAAGATTCAGAATGAATTTTGGGATGTGGTGATTTGAACTGTGTGGGGTTTAAATGTATTTGTTTTGCATGTATACTCTCATGCTGAAGGAGACTGTCCCCCAACTGGCTTTTTGTCAATGTGTCTAGCAATTATTGGTTTTGTTCTCTTTTCCTTTTATTCCCAAATTATTATAATTTTAAAGTTGGTATGTTTACAAAACCCATCAGAGAGACTACTCTTCCTCGGCTCTTAGGAGGAATATATAAATGGAGATTTTTGAACCTTTGACTTCATTCCCCAGACGTCCTTGATATTTCCCCAAATTGCTTATAATCTTTCCTGCATCTCCATGTTGGTGGGATCACATTATTGGTATTTAACTGGCGGTAACTCCTCCCACATCCTCTTTTTTGGGCAAGAATCAGCAGTAATGATGGCGAGTGGGGATGGCTGAAAATGGCTAACCAGCCATGGGCACTTGTTTTTTTTTTATTTTGTACCCTCTTTATTCCTTGATTTCTAATGATGCTTAATAAACCTCCTAAACTATAATGTTTTTATTATTGAGATATAATTTTAGATTTTACACCTGGAAGGTCTCCTCTATCTGTGAATCTGGGGCAAAGCTCAGGACCTCCCCCACATCTCAGTAAGTGATCAGGGTAGAATTCATTGAGGAAAAATATCTGGGAGGAAAAAGATAGCATACAGCCAAGTCAGGGAATACTAGCTGCCGTCAAATATTTCTGCCAATCCAAAGGGTAGAACATGATTTTCGTAAATGGAGAGTTTTAAAGTAGGAACACAATGTCCTCCCAGGAGAGGGCTCTGGAAATAGGAATTTCCTAACAACAGGCTTGTCAGCTTCAATAGGAAAATGTGATCTTGTGAAGAGCCTGAGCCAATACAATTTGCAAGGTAACTTTCTCCAGCAATTATATTTTGCATGTTCACAATAGCTCTTCAGGTTCAGTCCATTAAATTGGGTACAAGTGAAATCATGTGCTGGAGGCTGAAAGGAAAGTCAGCAATGGAGAATCAGCCTTGAAACGTCCCAAAGAAAGAGTTGCTAATTAATGAGAGCACCAGACTGGCAGGGAAACAGTGAAGGGCTAAGGAAGACTGATCTCCAAGTCAAAGCCCTCGCCTGCAGCTGGAGGGCAGAGCACCCAGGCGGCAGCTGGATCACTGGACTCCTTCTTTGGCTCCAGGTCAGGGTTTTCTTTGTTAAATCTAAAGCCCAATCGGAAAACTTCCTTACATGAGTTAGATCAGTGGATCAGCAAACTATACTGAGTGGACCTTCAGGGCTTGGCAGATGAAACCTCCCATTTCACAGGTAAGAAAAACGAGGCACCAAAGAGACCTTTGCAGTCAGAGATAGTGAGCTGAAGAGCCAAGATTTGAATGCGATTCCTCCGATTCCCAATACTGCGCTCTTTCTCAATCAGGCAATTATTATCGTCTCAGAGGTGGAGACAGCCCAAGGGCCTTGCCTATGTGAGGCCTGCGCTTTCCAAGGAAAAAGTATGATTTCAAATTAAAACGAGGACTCCATAAGGATGGAGGTCCTGATGTCCCAAGGTATGGACTAGCTAGGTAGTTCAATAGAGTTGACTTTAGATTTTCACTTTGTAGCTTCATTCCTTTGGACTTAGTAGGACAAGGCCTGGCACACAGGAAGTGCTTAATAAATGTTTACTTAGTTCAAGCTACTTGACCCATTTTGGCTTCATTTGTTTTTCATAAGTGCAACCATGGAACTAGAACTGAGGGCACTTTAAGATCCCTTCCAGAGAGTAGCTACATAGCTCAGTGAATTGAGAGCCAGGCCTAGAGACATGGGGCCCTGGGTTCAAATCTGGCCTCAGCCACTTCCTAGCTGTGTGACCCTGGGCAAGTCACTTGACCCCCATTGCCTAGCCCTCACCATTCTTTTGCCTTGGAACCAATATACAGTATTGATTCCAAGATGAATGGTGAGGGTTTTAAAAAGAAAAAAACAACCTTCCAAGCTTTCACCCTATGAAAGAAGAGTGGTGATATATCTCCACTTTTCAGGCCCTATCAGCACTGATGGCAATTATGTTGGCCAGAAAGACTGGGACTATTCCTGTGTTTTGGCATTGCTGCTCAGCAGCTCCTTTTCATGGCCAAATCTCCATTGAATTTTACACAGCTCTTGCCCCAAACACAAATGACTTGTCCAAGGTCATAGAGCTAGGAAGTGACTGAAGCCACATTTGCATCCAGGACCTCCCATCTCTATGCCTGGCTCTCATCTAGCTGTATGCTGGACCATATATATTTATGAATCATGTGGCCATCTTGGAATGCTCCAGGGCTTGAAGCAATAAGAACTACAGTTCTTTCTCCTTTTCCACTTGCTCGGTATCCACTAATTCAGTTATCCACAGTTAACCAGAGGAAAAAGAGGAAGAAAAAACTGGCAACATGTGGAAAATTCCAAAAAATTAAAAAAATAAATTCATAAGTTTCAGACCTCGTGCCCAGCAAGTACAGACTCTAATACGGTGATATCCACCAGCTCAACACATGACTCATTTTCCTTTGTCCCCTGCCCATCTCCCATGGGACACTTTCCTCCTGTCTGCCTCTAGTGCTCTTGCTGATTGCCTTCACTGTAGCATGATCACAGTGCCTCTGTTCAAGCAGACCCGTATTTACTGCAATGATGCCACCCAAGTGTAAGAGTAGTTGTGGCCCTGATTCTGCTCATAGGAGAATCTGCTGGTTCAATCATCCACGGTTACCCATGGTCAAAGCAGGTGTTCTTTTAAAGCCACCGTTTCAAGCATCCCCAGTAGGTACTGGAAAATATCCCCCAGGAGATGGAGGGCCCCACTCTAATCCACAGACAGGAGGATCCAGGGCACTTTGCTCTCTGGGAGGTAGCTCTCTTCCACTGTATTGGGCATCTCATCTTCCATGACAGCCCCCAAATCTGGGGGAGCAAGAATCTCCCCTTTTTTAGGCCACTTTGTCACTGAAGAGTTCATTCCAGGCACAGCTTTTCAGGGGATCTTTTTACAATAGAGAGCAAAGGGCCGAGAAACCTGTGTTCCAAAGATCCTGGAGGTCACTCTCTAGACGAGGTGTAGTTAATAATCGACAAACAACAGCACAAGTGGACCTTGAATTTCCCATTCCCTTAGTTCATATTGTGACAGCGAAGGATGTGGTCCATTGTTGAAAATAATTGGTAAAATCTCTGTTCCCATTTTTATTTTAATCAGGGATGCTCTTGGTGTGCACATGGACTCTTCATGTGACTATGGGATGAGGTGACAAAGTTGGCATTTGGATTTCTAGTTATTTCCATTCTCGTGGCTAATTATTGGAATCTTCACATTGTCCATTACTTCATCTTTGTTCTTTTAATATCTTCCCTTTGATGGGCCATCTTGTAAAAGAATAGCTTAGAGCCTATAATAATGTGTTCTGGTTTTGATGACTTTTCCTCAGTTTGGTGGTTAGGAAGCAAGACTTCCTGATTCTGTCTACTTAAGATCATTTCTACTTCTCCCTGTAGCTGACTGAAAAATTAGGTGTTACCTGCCAAGAGGCTGGTTACTCTGCTCCTGATTCTGCAAATGTGGTGCTACATAATGCTACATCATAATGGTCTCTGGGTCATCCTTGAGCCAGTTCCATTTCTGGAAGCTCTTGTGATGGTCTTGTTCAGGTGGAATCCATGTCATGCTTCCTAAATGTTTGATTTCACCTCCATTGTTTTTGTCAGTCCTGGAGGTGATGATGCTTCTCCATATTTCCATTAGCACCTGGTTGTTCTCTCTCATTTGGTAAGGATGTGGATCCAAGCAGTGTCCCTGCTCTTTAGATCAGCTCATTGGAGCAATTCTTTACACTTGTGAATAGCTCAATTTTCTTCAGGAAATAATGAAGTTCCAAACCAAGCCCATCGTTATTCACTAAGCACCTGACATAATATATGCCAAGCCTGCTGCTGAGGCTGGGGATATAATCAATAAAAAGAAAGAGAGTCCCTATCCTTTAAATTAATGGGCAACACCCAAACAGAGGCCAGGAAGCTAGAGTTGAGAGGAATAAGGGATTACCTGGACATGTTGCTTCATGGAGTTGAATGAAAGCAGGTAGAGCAGCAAATGCAGAATGGAATGGTCAGAGAGACTGGTTTCTGCCATCTATAAAGGAAGGCATTGGGAGGAGTTTGATGCTCTGCCCTCCTTGTTTCCAGCAGCATGGAAAAAGAGGCTGAGGAGGTGGAGTCAATCAAGGCTTGAGGTAAGTTTATCAGTGAGGAGCTTAACCTGATAGGGGCAGCTTGTTCTGTGGAGCTGCAACCAGGAAGGGCAGCATAGTCCCAGGAGAGTGAGTATCTGCATTGTTGTTGTTGTTCAGTTGTTTCAGTCACATTCAACTCTTCCTGACACCTAATATTCGGGGGTTTCTGGAATGCTTTGCTATTTCTTCCTGGAACTCAGTTTATAGATGAGGAGAGCGACAAGTGTCTGAGACCCGATATGAATTCAGGAAGATGAGTCTTCCTTCCTTGAAGGTACAAACTGTCCACTACCCACTTGCTGCCCTGAGGATCTGTACATGTGTCCTTTTTCTCTCTTTCCTCCATTTCCTCCTGCAGGAAACATTCATTTTGATAAAGTAAATAGAAGTTGTATGGTTTAGTATGGATTAACCAGCATCCCTGCATGCCAGGAAGCACATTGACTGATGTGATAAAGGATGAAAAGGTTTTCAATTTGCAAAACTGTTGAAAAAACTAGGAAATGCAAACCTTAGGAATGATTGACAGTAGCATGTGACCAAGGGTCACATGGGAGCCTGAGCCTGGGGATCTGGGAAGATTCTATGCCCAAAGATTCTCCAGTGTCTGCTCGCCTGGAAGATCTTGAAGAGGAGTTTGCCTGTGACCAATGGAGGAAGGAGTTTTCCCAGCATCCATCTGGACTTACTTGGACATCTAACAACAAATGATCCTGGCTCTAATTCATTTGGACTCCTGGTGTAAGATTGGGATATTTGGGAAGTTCAGGTTTCAGTTTAGGAACATAGTGAATATAGTTTAGTTAGTTTTAAATTAAGTACAAGAATAAGTATACTCCTAAACCCTCATTCCTTTCCTGCCCTTCCCAAACAATGAAGCAGAATTTATTTATATATATTTCCTCTTGTGTTTCCCTTACCCCAAATCCTACCTTAACATGGAGGTCAAAAATAAAGTGGGAAAAATGTCCTGGCCTTTAAGAGGCAAGCATTCCTAGGAGAGAAGATATGCAAAAGAGGTAAATAATCAGACAAAGACTGCATTAGTAGCTCAAAGCCTAGGAATGGCCTCCTGCTGAAGGCAGTCAGAGCTGGACCTTGGAATACTCCAGGGAAACAAAGAGACTTTGATTAGCAGGGTAGGCAGGCATGAGGAGGAATGGGGGAGACAGATAGCAAAGATAAGGACATGAAAATGGGATAGGATATCATATTCAAGAAGACACAAATAGGGCTCAGCTAGTTTGCACCGTGGATAGAGTAGCAGGCCTGAAGACAGGAGGTCCTGGGTTCAAATTTGACCCCAGACACATCCTAGCTGTGTGACTCTGGAAAAGTCACTTAATCCCAATTGCTTAACCCTTACAGCTCTTCTGCCTTAGAAATGATACTTAATATTGATTCCAAGTTAGATGGTCAGGGTTTAAAAAAGATGCAAGTAGGCCTAGGGAGCCAGGTCATAGAAGATGAGGATGGGAGTCAAACGAAAGGAGCCAAGAAGGGAGGGAAGGGCTAAGCTATGAGGAGCTTTAGCTGACAAAAGACTTTCTATTTGATGCCATGCTCAGAGATAGTCTTCAGAAAACCACCTCTGGCAGCTGAATGGAGGATGATGTAGAATGGGCAATACTTGAGGCAGAGGGCTATTGCAATAGTTGAGGTGACAGGGGCAAAGAGCCCACCCTGAGGTCATGGCTATGAGAAAGAAGGAGTTCTACTTCTTTGAGTGTACTACACTATGAGAAAGATTGTGATGGTAGAAATGAGAAGAACTGGTAGTGGTCTAGATGTGTGAGATGAGAAAGAGAAAGGAAAGGAAGGGAGAAAGCAAGCATTTAAGTACCTACTGTGTGCCAGGGAGTATGGTAAGCATTCAACAATATTCTCACTGGATCCTCAGAACAACTCTGGAAGGTGGCTGGAAGGTGTTTTCTTCATTTAACACTTGATGAAACTGCTTGGGGTCACACAGCTAGTAAGGATCTGAAGTTGGTTTTGAACTCAGGGGTCCCTGACTCCAGGCCAGTGCTCAGTCCATGTACCAAGTGTACAGTGCATATCTACTACATCAAGAAAAGACTTCAAGCCTGAGCACCCAGGAGAATGACAGTGTTCTCAGCTCTCATGTCCACAAGGGGGGACAGTTTTTGTGAAAGAAAATCAGGGAGTTTGAGATGTCATCCAGGCTGAATCCTCTTAAAAGGGAGTGAGAGATGTATCATTAGAACAGCCAAAAGAGAAGGACTGTACATTGAGATTGAGATGTCTTTTGCACGGATAGGATAATTGAACTCATGGAAACTGATGAGACCACCAGGTGCTTTAGGATGTCACAATGGGAAGGGGGGAACACAACAGAGTCTTGAGGAGCACCCATGATTAGTGGGCACACATCCAATGGAGTGAGAACCATCCAAAGGTCTTGAAAGAAACAGTTGGAAAGCTATGAGGAGAACCAAGAGAAAGGAGCATCAAACATACCTAGTGAGGAAAAGATAGTCAGAAAGCTGATTAATAGTATCAAATTCTCGAGGAGTTGAGGATGGTTAGAACGGAGACATGGCCATGACATTTGTCACTTGGGTTCTGTGACTTCTGATGGGAGCTTGATTTCCCTTCCTCTCTAATGATACACTGGTCTGACTCTGCTGCCAACTCAGAACTTACTGTGAAATGACTCCCCCAGCCAGTTTCAGCTACTTCTTCTCCATGATGCTTATTGATTTCTGCGTGTGATGCTTGACTCTCACCTTCTACAATGACTCCGGAGTCTTTGGGGAAAAATGTTCAAGATGGATGTGTGAGAGAGCCTTTCTGGTTTGTGACCTTGACTGCTCTTGGCTTTCAAGTCTGTGTCATATTTTTCATTACCATCTTACCACCTCCCTGTTTTCCAGTCATTACATTAAAGTCATCATATATTGAGGAAAACATGGTATTTTCTTAGAGATCTGTGTCGAGAAGGCCTTCTCTACTTCTTCACTGCCCTCATGTTATTGGCATATGAACTGGAGTTATATTTATGGGAGTCATTCAACACACAATCATCATGAGAATGGAACGGCCAGAGAACTCTATGTCCATGGAATTGCTAGTTGGTGTTGCCTTGGGGGACTCAAAGAGACCAACTCCACCAAATACTTTATTTCTTCAAATAGAACCTGTAAATCCATCAGCCATTTCAGTACAATCTCTTTGGTCTTCTCCTTCCATTTCCATCTAAAAACTAACCCAGAGTGACTCAGTTTCCACATAGATTTTGAATGGATTGGGCATTTGATAAACATCTCACAATTTTAGTTCCAAGAGGTAAGTTATTATTTAAAGATCATCTAAAAATGAGGTGATTGTTAAAATCCTCAGCCTCATCGCCACCAACACTGTGTAATTAGAGGGGGATCAGATAGCCCCAAGGACAATTTTACATCATTCTGCATCATGGCTTGCAGGGCCCAGTAACCCATCAGCTCATGACTGATCCTGACTAGCTCAGACCTCACACAGCACACTCGGGATTTCTCTGGAAACACATTTGCATTGTCAATTTTGATAGTATCATCATGGAAAAGGCAGCAGCAGGGTCAATTCACTTTATCAGAAGTATAGAAGAGCTAGAACATGCTTGTGTCATATCTATTTGATGCCACACCCTCCCCTCCATTGACGAGCTTAGGAAAGACTAAAACAAGTTCCTAATTGTGGTAGTAATCATTTCCTTAATTATTTTCAGCTTTTAAAAGGTTTGATCTGCAGAGATAGTTTATTTCATAGTTTGGAGAGACCATTTAGCGATATCTGCCTTAATATGGAACTAACAAAGTCACTTGAACCTTGGGTTCAAATTTCCGATTCCAATCCTGGTGTTTTCCCTTGATACCTGTGTACCCTTGGAGAACCACCTATATCAGAACTTCATCCATAAAATGAAAGGATTAGCCTACATTTTATTGAGGTTTTCTTTCATTTTGAAATCACATGATCTTATTTTCTCTAAGTTTATCTAACTCCCAAGATCCTATAAATCTAGTATTTAATTCTACTTATGAATTGAGAGGTCTTGAGTAAGTAATTTCCTTCCTCTGATCCTTATTTTCTTAATTTTAAAATGGAGATGATAATGCTTTCACTGCATAACTCATTCAACAAATCCAATTTCAGCAAACATTTTCCTTTTAGGTTTATCATATGAATAAAAAACAATAATGGATTTTATTTGTAGTCATAAAAAGCTACATATTATTATTAACATCATTACCTTCAGAAGTTCTATTGAGTGAGGAGTTAAATTTTTGTCAATGTAAGCAAGCAACTATAACATTCTTTTCTCAAGCATTTTGTGTACTATGTATTATAAGGTATTTTTAAAATATCAATTAATTCTCACTTCCTATATAATAGAAAAATATTCTCTGCTCTCAAACATAAGAAAACTGGAAAGAAGGAAAGAAGAAAGGAAAAAAGAATGGAAGTTAGGGGAAAAGAATGAAGTAAAGGAAGGAAGGAAGGAAGGAAGGAAGGAAGGAAGGAAGGAAGGAAGGAAAGAAGGAAGGAAGGAAGGAAGGAAGGAAGGAAGGAAGGAAGGAAGGAAGGAAGGAAGGAAGGAAGGAAGGAAGGAAGGAAGGAAGGAAGGAAGGAAGGAAAGAAGGAAAGAAGGAAGGAAGGAAGGAAAGAAGGAAGGAAGGAAGGAAGGAAGGAAGGAAGGAAGGAAGGAAGGAAGGAAGGAAGGAAGGAAGGAAGGAAGGAAGGAAGGAAGGAAGGAAGGAAGGAAGGAAGGAAGGAAGGAAGGAAGGAAGGAAGGAAGGAAGGAAGAACTAGCTTGGATACACCCTCTCCAAAGGAAAAAAGGAATACAATTTATATTAGTCTTCTTGGACATTAAGATGAAGTGTTGGTTTTTTTTTCTTCTTTCAGACTCCTTTATTTAGAAATGAATTTATATCATGACTATTATAACACCTTTAACTAGTTTTTAACACAATCACCTTTGCTGTTTATATATTAATATAATATAAATAAACTTCCTTCATTCTGGGACTATTGCCAAGCTTAAAGAACATGACTTCAGGTCGATTTCCCCCCAAAATTTTGATGGAGAAATATCATAAATGCATATTTGAGTCTCCACTCAGCCAAAGAGCCAGGATATAAGACACAGAGAGTAAGAGGCAAATAATATATTCTTGCAAATTCTCAGGCACTGGAGCCTCTGAAATCAAGAAAAGAAGATGTTTTCCATGAGTGACAATCTCCAGCAGCAATATCAAAGTGCATTATCATCGACTTAATGTCACACATAAAATCCCATGTTACTTTCTGGCAGTGCATAGGGGAAGGAGCATGTTCCCAGTTAAAATAATGTTCAGCATTCCTTGGCACAATAACATTAAAAGGAAGTACTACTCACTCTTTCCCACCACTTGTTTCAAATGTACACATGGGGCTCATTTGAGATGAAAAAAAACACCTCTTCAGTGTATCTGGAATAGCTTATGATATATTGATTTTGCCACTAAATTATTCAGGTCATTTATTGATCACAAAGTTGCTCTACCTCATTGTTACAGAAACAGATATGCAGTTTCAAGAGAAAAGCATTAGGTTTCCCAAGTTACTTGTTCTCTGAAATGCCAATCTTGTAGGTGTGTGAGGGAAAAAAATAAATCAACACAATCAAGTATACGATAAATGAGAAATAACAAAATATTGATGGATATAAGACGACTCACTACAGAAAATATAGCTCAACTCTAATCAATAATGTCATTTAATTTCAAAATCTTTGCAGCTTTGTATATTTGAAGGAATAAAATAAAGAAATGATGAAAATAAAATCTGGGAAAAATTATGTTACACACACCCTCACCCACCCACCCACACAAGTGCATACACACATACGCATACACACACACTCACATGCTTCCAGATGAGTTCCATTGGATCTTGGAATGTTTAGGTTTTTTCAATGCACAGAGTATGGGATAAAGTTCCACATGTTAAGATAAAATAGCTTCTCTCATTTGCTATAGTGCTCAGAAGATCAAGAATCATTTTGTTACATTGGGAGAACATATGATGACAATGAAATAATTAACATTTTTATAGTATTTACTATTGCTAAGAGCTTTATAATTATTATCTCATTTGATCTTCACAGCAATTTTAAAGATAGATGCTATTACCCTCTCATTTTGAAGATAAGAAATTGAGACAGACAAAAATTTTAGTGACTTATACAGAGCCACAGAGTTAATTAAGTCTCTGAGAAAGAATTTGAATTCAAATCTTGATATCAGATCCCTCACTCTATCCACTATGCCACATAAACTGCAAGCTATGCTGAAGATTCATTTGCAGAACAATGGCCAGTCTAACTATGGATCAGGAGACCACATTTAATTTCACAAGGACATGGAAGAATGAGTTTTTCCCCCATTGATATTTTATTTTTTTCCACTAACACTTAGAAATAATTTTAGCAATCATTTTTTTCATATTTGAGTCCTAAATCTTCCCCCCTCCCTCCATTTCTTCTTCCTTGAGATGGTAAGAAATTTGATGTAGGTTATACATGTATTATTATACAACATATATTTCCATATCTGTTATGTCATGGAAAAAGACATATCCAAAAACAATCTCAAAGAAAATAAATTGGAAAATGGTAAGCTTCAATCTGCAAACAGACTCCATCAGTTCTTTCTCTGGAACTGAATAGCATTTTTCATCATGGTCCTTGAGAATTATCTTGGATCATTATATTACTGATAATAACTAAGTCATCAAAAGCTCATCATTGTACACTATTTCTGTTATTTGTGCAGTGCTCTCCTGGTTCTACTCACTTCACTTTGCATCCGTTTATAGGAATCTTTCCAGGTTTTTCTGAAATCATCCTGCTCATCATTTCTTATAGCAACATAGTATTCTATTGCAATCCTATACCAGCCATTCCCCAGTTGATGGACATCCTCTCAATTTCAGCATCTTTCCCAACACAAAAGAGCTCATTTTTTCCATCAATAGGTCCTTTTTCCTCATTGGGATGCAGAGCTAGTAGTGGAATTGATGGATCTCAAGGTATATATAGTTTTATAGCCCTTTGGAAATAGTTTCAAATCCAGAATGGCTGAATCAGTTTACACCTGCAGCAGTGCATCAATGTCCCTATTTTTCTATAGCCCATCCAACATTTATCTTTTTCCTTTACTATCATATTAGGCCAGTCTGTTAGGTGTGAAGTGGTTTCTGCAATCAGGAACCAGCTTAAGTTAAATCACTATATACACGTGTGTGTGTGTGTGTGTGTGTGTGTGTGTATACTTAATATGTAGTATGTATAATATATACTATATATTTAATACATATTGCTTTAGTTTTACATGTGTGTATATATATACATATCTACCTTTCTATTTATCTATCTAGATTTAACTAAAGCAAATTCCCAACTGCAATCTTCAAATAAGAGTTGTTTCTACCAAGATAAAACCCATTTCTTCAAAATGCCCAGATGATTCTGACCCACCGACCACAAATGAAGGGATCAATCACGTGCTTCCTTCCTTTCCCTTCTAAACTTCTCTGAGCGTCAAGAAATTCTCTCTGAACATAACTTGTAGGTTGGTTATGGCCTGCGCTGGTGTAATATACCGCAATTGCGCAATGAGTCCATCAGAGGTCCAGGATGTTGTTGGGTTATTTACTCAAATCATTTCCCCATCTTGTCCTCCTGGAAATGAATTTAAACGAATGTTTTCTGCATAAACAGTAAGTAGTTATTACCATTCATTTGGGTTATTAATTTGCAAGAAGTAATAAGGCATTGTGATGACCACGGATCCCTCAAAGCATGTATGAGGAGTGATGCCTCGGGTCTGTAAAACTTGTCCAAAAAAGGGTATTGGCAGGAATGAGGCACAACTGATGGGAAAAATCTTTGAATTGCTGAAGAGAGAAATGAAAACAAATAAATCATTAAAAATATGCCATATCTTTGCCTTCATATTATCCCAGGGGCATGAATCTATAAAGTCAGACTCCCAGGACTGCTTATGTTGGGTCCACTGGGGCACTCACTGGCCATGTTTGTCTTCTCTTTGCTAGGACTGTGAGAACTACATCACCCTTTTCGAGAAGCAGAGAGAAGGTTGCTCGCCTGTGGGACCAATGCTCGTCACCCTAGCTGCTGGAATTTGGTGAGGCCACTCTCCTACTTTTAGCCTTGGGGGGCTCAGAGAAAAACCTGACCCACCCTAGCCAAAGAGGATGCGGGAGAATAATGGTCCAAGTCAGGGTTAGGGGCAGTGGGTTGGAGGGGCTTTGCTTTGCTTTGAAGGCCCTCTGAGGAATAACCAGGCAGCATCATGTTGGGGGGAAAAGGCTTCCTGTTCAGAGATATTCCAATCTGAGTAGGGAGACAGGACAATTATATGAAACAAATATGAAAACACACACACACACACACACCTATATCCCAGAGATCCTTTTTCTTTGAAAAAATCATTATAATTGTCTAAGTTAAAAATTAGTCATTACAAAGTATTTAAAGGGTTAAGAATAAAGGTGCCACTTGAAAGCAAGAGAAATGGGAGAAGTTCCTTCATGTTTTGAGCTGCTCCCATGCATTCATATTAATTCTCCTTTTCAATGACTGCCACTTGCTTTGATGTTCCATTTTGAGCTGTTAAGGTTCCTTTTAAAGCATATCATTATCTCAAATATTATCCATATGGAAATTATTACATTTAGTGTTCCTATTACTATGTGTAGTCATTCAAGCTCAGACAGGTATTGATGTAGGACATCACTCTTCGGAACGTGGGCCCAGAGAGTCCAATTCATATGTCAACGTCAAGAAAGGCTTTGCACGTTAGGCACCACCTCCTAGTCCCAGCAGCCATGGTTCTCATGGTCACTCCTATGAAGATGGCATGATTATGCCAGATTATGTGAAAGCATATCTTCCAATTTGCAAAGTGAATAAAGTTAAAACTTCGAGCTCTGAAGGCTGGTGTGAGATTAAGCTAAGGGGCCATCTTTAGAAAGGGCTTGACAAACTCTGAAGTGCCATGTAAAGCATATACGATGATGATGATGATGATGAATAGTAGTAGTGGTAGAGTAACAGCAGTAGCACAAGAAGCAGCAGTAGTTGCTGTTGCTGCTGTTGCATTTGCATATTTCCAACTCAAGCTCTCTCTTGATGCTATTCTCCTGTCGCCCTTAAATTCTTCCTGCCTTCTTCACTGAAGGATGTCTGTAAGCAGAGGCTAAATGATCTTTAGTCGGCTGTGGCACCATGGGTATCCATTCTTTGGGTTTTAGTTGGACTAGCTGGTAGCTAAGCTCCCTTCTCACTCTCCCACTCAGTGGTGCTCCCAAATCACCCCTTCACCATCTTGGATGCCTGAACATTAAACCGAGTGAGAAATGTAGAGATTTACAGAACTTGTTTTTTTGGTGTTTGTTTTTTTACATTGTTGGGTTTAATCGAGACCCATTCTGAGAGCATTTATTCAGTGTTCACAGTGTACCAGACACTGATTTAAAAACTGGGGATACAAAAAAATAAGAAAACAGTTCATTTGGGCTATTCAAAGAAATAAGCTAGAGGCCTGGGGTTGGTTCCCTAAAACTTATACTTCTCTGAAATAGTCCAGTACTCCAAGGACCTTCTGTTTCCCATTTGTTGGCTCCACTGATTCTGGCTGCTCCACACTTTGGAAAAGGTGGGCTCTCCTCTTCTTCCTATCACTTTCCATACAGGAATTATATGGTGATGAATAGAACTGTTGTGGTTCAGTCATTAGGCTCATAGAGCCCTTCATCCTGACCAGCAACTTCAGAATGCTCAGCCAGCAAAATATCAACTGAAAAATTGCAGAAAAGCTAGCAATACCTAAAGCAGACAATTAGGTATTAAAGGAACAAAGGAAACTCTAACATTGTGGGAACCTATTTAGATTCCCTACTTCAATGCATCTGATTTTTTGCTCTCTCTGGGAAGGAATCCCACTTAGTCTTTGAGGGTCAGGGGAGAGTAAAGTAGGCAGTTAGGTGATGCAGTAGATAGAGTGCTGGACCTGGACTTGATTCACCATCCTGAGTTCAAATCTTACCTTAGACACTTATTAACTATGTAACCCTGAGCAAGTCATAATTAACCCTTTTTGCCTCAAATTTCTTCATCTGTAAAATGAGCTAGAAAATAAATTGGTAATCACTTCAGTATTTTATCCAAGAAAACTCCAGATGGGATCTTGAAGAGTAGGACATGACTGAAACTACTGAGGGTTAGGGTTAGGGTTAGGGTTAGCAAAAGCTAGATAGCCCAGTGGATACAGTGCTGGGCCTGGATTCATGAAGATCTAATTTTAAATTTGACCTCAGATACTTAATAATTGTATGACCCTGGGAAAATCACTATGCCAGCCATTCCCCAGTTGATGGACATCCTCTCTGTTTGCCTTAATTCACTGGAGAATGAAATGGTAACCCACTGCGGTACTTTTGTTAATAAAAGTACCTGAACAGCATGTCCATGGAATCATGAAGTGTTGGACCCAACCAAATGACCAAAAAACAAAGGGTAAAATTAAAACATTTTTTCAGCATCCTTTAGAACAATATTTCTTTACTCTTCCCAGTACTTATTCTGAATGACACCATAATGGGATGGTTTACCTTAGTCCCCTGCCTATCTATCCCTTTCATCCTTTCACTCTAGATTCCAATCTCATCATCCCACAAAAACTCCTCACTACAAAGTTACCAATGATCTCTTAAGTGGCCTTTTCTCCGTGCTCCTTCCCCTTGACCTCTCTGTAGTCTCTGACACTGTTGATCATACCCATCTCCTTGATAACCTGTTCTCCCTAGGTTTTCAGGATATCCTTCTCCTTGTTCTCTTCTCACATAGCTGGCCACTAGCTTTGCTAGAACCTTATCCAGATCATACTCTTGAACTCTCAATGGATTCTGCTCTGTCTCTCCTCATATATAACGTGGTAATCTTATCAGCTTCCATGAATGTAATTAACATTTCTACTCTGACAGTTCTCAAATCTATCTCTCCTGCCCTAATCTTTCTGCTTCTCTAACCACTTTTTAAATATCTAGAACTGAATGTTCACTACACATCTTAAACTCAACATGCTCAGAATGGAACTCACTATGTTTTCCCTAAATCTTTGCTTTTCTCCATCTATCAATTACTGAAAACTGGAAAACCATCTTCGCAGTCCCTCAGATTCACAATCCAGGAGCCATTCTGAACTCTTCCTATATTTCACATCCTCTTTTTTTCACCTTCACCTTTACCACATCTCTTCAATATGTCTCACTCTCTCCTGTGGTACAGCAGGCTCTAACTCTAACCCTCACCCTCATACCTGAACTACTACACTAACTTAATGGTGGATCTCCCTGCTTCCAAGCTTCTTCCCATTTCTGTCCATTCACTACTCAGACATCAAAGTGATTTTCCTAAAGAGGTCTAATTGCATCACTTCCCTACTCCATGAATTTCAGTGGCTCCCTTTTGTCTCTATGATCAAATACAAAATGCTTCAGTTGACCACCACAGCCTTTCATAACCCAGCCTCCTTGCCATTCTAGTCTTCTACCTTATTCCCAACACACAACCTTCAATTTGTATTGTCTAATCCACAATTAAGATATTTCCCCTCTTAGCTCTGGCTGTTTTCGCTGGCTTTCCTCCATGTCTGGAATGTTCTGCCCCTTCTCTGCTTGTTGACTTTTCTGGCTTCCTTTAAGTCCCAACTATAATCCTACTTTCAACAGGAACCCTTTCCCACCCACTTTTAATTTTAGTGGATGTCCTTTATAAAAAAATATTTCTTCTGTGTTTACTTGTTGTCTCTTCCACAAGACTGTGGACTCTTTGCAGGCAAGAACTGTTTCCTCTCTTGATATCTGTGGTACTGAAGACAGTGCCTGGGAAATAGTAAGCAGTGAACAAATGTTTACTATCATGTCACACAATCTACCCAAGGCTCCTGAATTGTGGTATGAAATGAGATTTGGAAAATTCTGAGATGACTGATGGTTACTGCTCCCAATTCAGTAATGCAGGTTAAAAAAAGGTCTTGAGGAGAGAAGGGACTACCCCACCAACCGGCAGACAAAGGGTCACACTCACCCTGACTCCGGAGGGAGAAATATTTCTGAATAAAAGTGAGGAAGGATAAAGGAGGCAGCACAAAATTTGAAAGAGTCAAACTGTCTTTGAAGAGTCCAGGGGAATAGATCTAGGCAAACTCTTCCCCCCAAGTGATTGTTGGGCTCTCAGTAACTGGTTAGTTGGGTGGTTGGTTATTGTCCTTGCTCCTCAAAGAGGACTGAATTGACTTCACTGTATTAGCACCAACATGTAATATGTCTGGCTGTGGCTAGTCACCTCAATACAAGTTCAGAAGGTGCTACTACAGGTTAGGAACAAATAGCTCAAGTAAACATTTGGGCTGGAGATGACTCTAAATGTGCAGATCTCATACTTCTTTTGAGCTACTGCAATTGTGTTATTTTCATAAAGTATAGTGTCTTCTTTGATGGGGGCACACCATAATGAGTGGTCCCATGTCAGGGTCCCCTTTCAGTAACGTTTGCTTGACAAGGAAGAATAGGAGAGACCCAAAAGGACCAAAGAAGGGAAGTTTTCAAAAGATGGGAAATAAAGGAAGCCTGCAATGGGAGAGAATCATGAACTTGGTTTAGACTTCTGGCTTATATTCTCGAGTGTACCTTAAACAGTGTTTTACAGAATCCTGCTACTTGGCCATTCCTCTCCTGCTTGGTATTTGGGCATCTGGCCAAGTGGAGGGTTAGAATCTGCTGCCAACAGCATGGTCTCTCCACCATATTTCTGAATTTAGGATCCTCCTCTTTCTAAAATAACCATTTCTCCAATTGTTTAGATTGTCTGTTCCAGCATCCTGGAAGTTCCTTGGCCATCAGCATCCCGAGGATTCAAGTTCTGAAATATTTCTCTCTTGGTTCTCTGGACTTAGTAACTGTGTCCTTTAAAGTGAGGAGAGTGAGCCAGTGAATGGGTCTCAAAGGAGATCACTGGCCTGAATGATTCAGAGTGGTTTCGGGGCCCTTATGGGGAAAAATTGGAAAAAAATGACATACTTTCAATAAATGGGGGGTTGTGAGCCATCTGTAGGGAACAAAAGGATCACCTTCCCCATGTGGTTACCTATCCTGCTTCTATCAGGTTAATGGTGCATATATATATATATATATATATATATATATATATGTATGTATATATGTTTTAATTTCTATTTGTCTCCATTGAACTATGAAGGGTATCCAGTAAGCCAAGAATTTGGAGATATGATTACTTTCCAGAGATTTCAATGAGTCTGATAATAAATGTGGGAGTACTGCAGCCTTTCTCTTATGACCAGCTTGTTTGCTTCTAGGGAATAAATATTAGGCTACAACATTGTGATTTTGGTTCACTAATTCAATCCTCTCATTTCACCAAGGAGGGACTCTAAGGGTGAAGTCACAGAATTGGCAAGTGACAGAGATGGATTTGAAGTCATGTCCCCGATGCCAGACGTAGTGCTCTTTATACTATCCCAGCTGCCATGTCGTGCAGAGGGATGGAAGTAACTTGCAATCTTCTAGTTTTTTCCGAGGAGCTAGAATATCGGCTCGAAGGGGAGAAGCCAAGAGCTGCTGTGGGCTGCAGGTGTACATTCTGCATTTATTTGGCTGGTAATTGTTTCTCACATGACAATATTGTTCTCCTGGAGATGCTTAATCCAAAATACGGTCCCAATCTGTGTAGGACCATGCATTTGTGATCACAAAATTATCCTGCGCACCTGGCACACAGGTAATACGCAGACTGGGCTGTTCAACTGCTGCATTTTCAGAGAAAATGATCTCTGGCCTAATCTGGATTGATTCGCAGGAACCAGATAGAAGCTGAATTTCGGACAATCCCCTGCATCTTTTCACTGATGTTTCTTACCTCTGAAAAATATACAATATAATTATTCCAGAAAAACAATCACAAGCACTCCATTCACAATTTTAGACACTTTCAATTTCAAAAGAATCCTTCTAAAACAACAATACCTATTGCCCCAAATTTTAAAAAATCAGCTTTTAGGCAGTTGAGAAATATTTCTCCTTCTGTCCCTTTGCATCTGTGTAAATATAATGTTGATTGACCGTCATGATGGTTATTAGAATAGGAATGAAAAATTGAACTTAAATAAATCATACTAAAACCAACTATGCTTAACTTGTAATATCATTTCCCAGTAATTTCTTACCCTGAGTTACATTAAATATTTTATGCTTCATCATCAATCCCCTTTTCAATGCCTAGAAAATTCTAATGTATCTAATTACATTAATTTTATTGGAAAACTGTTGAAATGAAGAAGGCATTTTAATAATCTGCTGCAGACTTTCAGAACTGTAATCATGAAAGTGAAAATAATTTGAAATCCAATTTTGCAAATTTAGACTTGGGTGCTTAGCTTGTATTTGGGAAAGTCATTTAAATATTTTTTTAAAAAATACTTACAAATTTAATTTAAAACATAATCACATGTTTATGATTAGAGAGAGATATCTCTATTTACTTTCACTAATATTCCAAAGCTTTTGAAATTTCATGTTTGGTGTTGAATTTTATTCAGATGTTCGTCTCCTGGTCCCATGACCATTTCTTGTCATCTGAAATCAGAAGGAACCAACACTAAAGTAACACTTCTGCCTGTGCGCACACACACAGTCTTCCCTTATTCCAGTAGTTTCTCTAGTCTTGTTTATTTGGACAACTTTAGAAGCAGAGAGAGGAATCAGCTAGAACAATATCCCGGAGGCACAAAACCAACGTGTGCTTGTTTTGTTGTTTTGGTTTTCCACAAAGGAAAGATGGTAGACATGCAAAGCTAGGGTGAGAGATACCAAGCTCAAGAAGTCATCTCTCTTGGTCCAACCCATACAAGTTAGGTAAGGGGATAGTAGGAAATCTTGATGATTTCAGTGTAGCAGGCCCATATGAGTTACATTCAATGGCTTTGAAGACATTGTGCCAATGTAGATACTGGACCACTGTCCACTATCTGTGACTTGTGAAAGGTGGGACCCATTGATTTTGAATGTAAACTCTTATGCCAAAGGGGATTACCCCCAATAGGCTTTTGTCAATGTGCTTACCAACCATTGGTTTTGCTCTTCCTCTTTTATTTCCCTCTTCTCTCCAACTATTATAACTTCCTCTTAGAAAGACCAATATTGCATGCACCATTAGCTAGAAGATCTTTAGAGCTATAAGCTGAATATTTGACATGATTCACTGGGGAGACTAAGCATGTAAATCTGGGAGATTTCAACAAGCTGCTTATCTCCCAATAGAATAACAAGGGAGTTTATGAAAGGGAATTTTTTCGCCTTAACTTAATGAAGTATTTGGAGTGCTCCACCCTTTTAACTTAATCAGTCAGGAACTTGTGAATCCTTTTGATAAGAATTCACACCCTCAGAGGATGCTAAGTAGATCTCACAGACATTGACCTTTGGGCAGTGCTAGGCAAATTGAGAGACTTTAATTGGTTCCTGGGGTATGATAAACCAGCCCACAGTGAAAGGAAGGAGGAACCAGAAAGACAGGAAGTGACATGGAGAGGACTGCTTTTAAAGGCCAACCAAGAGCATTCTGGGTTACTTCTTCTGCATCTGCTGCACTAGTGACTCCTTTGATCCATGCTTATGGAAGGGACAGGAAGTTCTTTGAGTCATGACTTTTAGAATTGATACAATGGGATACTACGTACCTATAAAGGTGGGGTAACTTGTAAACTACTTAAACCTAAAAGGGTGATAACTTATTCAGAGGTTTTTTCTAATGAAATTTGTCTACACAGCAGCATTTTTTTCCTGACTTACTAAAGAGATTAAAAACTACTCAGCTGTGAATTCAAAATGGGTGGTCCTTTAGAAACCGTCTACAGTGATTGGTAGATGTAAGGACTTAGGGAAGGTGACATGGGAGAAAAGCCCCAATATAAGAAAAAGCAGAATCTCTTGAGAAAGGATCCTTTTGGAAGAATGCTTTTGGAGGATCTCCGATGAGGATCACTTGGGAAGAATCTCTTGAGAGAGGCTCTGGAGAAGGGAAGCTCTTGGAGGACAATCTCTAAGGAGATCTCGCTGGAGCTCCTCTGAGGGGACTCTGTCCCTCTGGAGGCTCTGGAGAGAGGCCCTTTGGAACAGTCTCTGGCTGGAAGGCTCTCTGGTGAAGTCAGCTGAGATGGAGCTGGCCTGGTGTCACTAGAATCCTTGTTTAGTCAGACCTTGTGGTGAGTGTTAAAAAACTGACTGATTTCTCTCTTAACACTCAGTTCTAGGCCATATTGGCTTGAGGCCCTTCATACTTATTCCTTTCTTACTCTCTCTCTCTCTTTCTTTGATTACTCATTGTATTGTTAATTAAAATCTCTATAAAACCCAATTGACTTGGGTATTTGAATAATTGGGAATATTTCCCTGGCGACCACCTTATATTTGATTTTAAAACCCAAGACACTGTAGTGAAACATAATTTCTGCAGTCAAATTTACTCACCCTCTCCTATATCTATCACAATTTATATCTTCCACTATTTTTATCACTACAGTTTAAGACCTCAACCATTTTAGAATGATATGGAAAAAGATAACTAAATTAGGATAATTTAAGAACTATTGAATGGATGGACCACAAAAATAGTCAGTTCCATGAAAACTTAAATTGAGATCTCCATTGTAGGGGCTCGTGCATGTGTGCTTTGCCCTGCTTTTAGAAAAATCTGTGATTTGGATAAAAATATCGATGATATGTCTGTCATTTTCATATGATCCAATACTAGAAGGGTTAGCTAATGCACTGGATAAACCAGCAAGAATCAAGAGTTTTGACAATCTAGAACATTGGGCTATATGTAGGAAGATGAAATTTATTATAGATAAATGTAAAGTATTATGCTTGGGTAAAAAAAAACAAGTAAACAATATGGAAGAGTTTTAGCTGAAAAGACATGTGGAGATTTCAATGGGTTGTTTTTGAGTCATTTTGAGTCAGTCAGTAGTGTGATATGATAGGAAATATTCTCAGGAGAGAAAGAAAGAATATATGTATACATATGCATACTTATAGGTTTATAGGTATACACACACATATATGTATAAATATATATAAATACACAGACACATACACACTAGGTTCCTCCCTGCTTTAAAACTATTTGTCCTTTGGGTGATGCAATATTTTGATTTAGAACCTTGAGTCTGGAAGATACTAAGATAATTGGCAGTATTATTAAGCCATGAGCGTAAACAGTGAGAAAAATCATAAAATGAGAAGATTTCAAGAAAGTAAATGGTGAAGAATAAAATGACATCAGTCCAGATGTACTAAACTTTTTTTTTAATTTTATTGTCCTTTTATGACAGATTGGTAAATCCTTCCTTCAAATATTTTTATGACTATATGGATAGATATTATTGATTTCATTTTTACCTATTTTTCCTATACACATATAGATGTCTTCCTCTTTCCTTCCTTCCTTCCTTCCTTCCTTCCTCCTTCCTCCTTCCTTCCTTCCTTCCTTCCTTCCTTCCTTCCTTCCTTCCTTCCTTCCTTCCTTCCTTTCTTCCTTTCTTCCTTTCTTTCTTTCTTTCTTTCTTTCTTTCTTTCTTTCTTTCTTTCTTTCTTTCTTTCTTTCTTTCTTTCTTTCTTTCTTTCTTTCTTTCTTTCTTTCTTTCTTTCTTTCTTTCTTCTTTCTTTCTTTCTTTCTTTCTTTCTTTCTTTCTTTCTTTCTTTCTTTCTTTCTTTCTTTCTTTCTTTCTTTCTTCTTTCTTTCTTTCTTTTCTTTCTTTCTTTCTTTCTCTCTCTCTCTCCTTCTCTTTCTTTCTCTCTTCCTCTCTCTCTTTCTTTCTTTCTTTCTTATTAAACTTCCAGATACCATGTTATGAAGCCCTGAACCTAACGTGAAGTTAGGTTTGTTGAGGAACAGGACCTCTTCCCTCCTTCCCCTTTGGTCACAGACGTAAAGCTTTATGTTACTGTCACATGCAAAATGATGCTGAGAGGCTCTTTTTGAGCGTAGAAATACCAGCTTATTGATTTTAATCCATTTTTGATTAGTCCAGCATCAAAATCAATGAAGTGACATTTGGGTCAATAGTCCTCTAGACTGACCTCTAACCTAAATCAGGAGGCTCAGTAAATAGACTTTTGGAAGCTTATTATTCAGCCACATTCTTGAATATCTGCAGACATGTCTCACTGGCTAGTAGCTAATTAGGAGGCATTCCATTAAACCCTCAGTTCTTCCCCCCAACAACAAGTAGGCACGGGAAGATTTACACATACACCAGAACAGAGACCTTGTCCCTGTCATTTAATAACCACATTCTGTTCCAAGGAAAGTCATTCTTTGGGATTTCTAAGGACCACAAAAGTATAAAAAGCCGTAGACTGGACATAGCCTCTGACCCAGACCCAGGCACAGGAATACATGGCAACTCCCCTAATATATGGAATTGGGGCCTTTATACTCCAGGATCCTGATATTAGATTTAATATAGTCCATGAAAAAGAGGCCCTTAATTCCACTTCCATGTACCCCTATTTTGTGGTGAAAGAGACTGAAAACCAGAGAGAGCCGGTGAATTGCTCCAGAGACTAGAGGAGGGGACTTCTGAGGAGGGGCCAGTCCTTCGGATTTCTGGTCCTGACTTCCTTCAACTCTAATCAGTCAGTCAACAGCCATTTGCTAAACACCCACTCTGTGGGAGGCAGCCTGTGCGGTGTAGGAGATACAAAGAAAAGCAAAAGCTTGGTGTCTGCCCCCGGCGTCCATCTGTCAGGAGAGACAACATTAATTTGTGCTAGTGAATGTGGACTAAATACAAGGTCTGTACAGCATGGAGGAGTAGAACGCAGGACGTGGAGTCCCTAACCCCCATTCCCGTCTCATCCCTAAAGGCCCATCACGTTGCCTTTTTCATTTGGGGAACCCCCCCCCCTTTAAAGTGGGGGTCACAGTCATTCTCGTCCGCCTTTTGAAGGGCTCTTGCAGGGAGAAAGTGCTGTGGAATGGGCCGCCCCTTGGGGTGGATGCTGTGGGGTCTCTCTCCCGCGGTTCTGTGCCAGCAGGCAGTGGTCGGTGACTCCACACGTGGGGCAGACACGGGTTTGGGGCCCTCTGGTCCAGCAGCGGACAAACCGATTCTGGTCAGGGCCGGAGCTGCTCAGGCCAGGGAAGGAGTCGGAAACGCATCACCTTCCATAAGCCCAGAGAGCCGGAGGAGGGAAGAGCCCGAGGCCGCTCCTGGGATCCAGGACGGGAGAGCCCCGGACGCTGCCCCGGGGCAAGAGCCTCCGTCCTGGCGGGGAGGCCGGTCCCAAGGCAGGCCGGGCAAGGAGGCACAGCTGGGAAGGGGCTTTGTGCGGTAACTAAGGGCTCTTCCTAAGCAGGCCCTCCGCTCACTTGCGTCTCCCTGACGAAGGAAGACGAATGCTGCCCCGCGCGCTCTAAATCCCGGCGCCTCGGGACACAGCTCTTGTCGCAGCGCCCTCGTGGCGTCCCTGACGGGTGGCATCAGGACTCTGGGTGGCCCCCTCCAGGACGCAGGGAAGGCTGACAAAATAGCCAATACGGAGGGAAATCAGCTCCCATGCCAGGGACCTTTCCAGTGGAGTGAATGGCTCCTGGTTAGAACCTGCTGCTTCTCGAGCCCTGGCAGAACGGGATCCAAGCAAGCCCGGGGCATGGGGAGGGGCCACCTGGGTAGCCCCCTGGGCTGCTCTTTGCTGCCAGGCCCGTCCTTGGAACAATCGCCGTCTATGAAAATCGCTCCTGTTGGCTGGATGGAGGGAGCTGGGAGAGAGCCGCAGCGTCCTCCCCAGTGTCTGGGGGGCCGATCCCAGCCCTGTGTATGCGCCTCTGGGAGAGTCTGCAGAGCCCCGTCACCGGCCTCCGTCCCAGGTTATCGGCTGATCAGCAGAGAGTTGGAATCTTTATTGGCTCTCTTTGGTGGCTGATTGAAACAGAGAGATAGGAAGCAGTGGACAGATTAATTAATTTGTGCTGGGGGAGCCGGAGTTCCTCTAAAGAACCTGTCACTGTGACTGATGTCTGTGCGGGAGGAGAAGTGCTTAAACCCGCCAGGAATTGTCTCTCGGAGGCACATAAACTCGGGGCTTTGTCGGCTTAGCTGATTGAGTTCTGGGGCCCCGGACAGAATGCTGATGCCCGCGTGGGCAGGAAAGGCCGCTGGGTTTAGGGGCCTCGCAGTGGCCGAGGACGGAGAGGGGAGCCACGTCGCGCCTCACTCCTGTCTCACGAGAGTTGGATCCGTTTTACGTGATGGAAGCCAACATGGAGAAGAAGTAGAGGCCCCGATGGGGCATGGGGAAGCCAGAGGGCACGTGGCCGGCCTCCCGGAGTCTCTGGGAGCCCGTGACAGGGCTGGGAGCCTGGGCTCCCTCCGAGACAGAGTTGACATAGAGTGAATCATTGGAAAGGGCTCAGCCGCCATTGCTGGCATCCCGGGCCAAGAGGAAAACGGAAGCTTTTTGTATGGAGGAAGGACGTTGTGGCCATTACCCAGAAGGTCCGGTGTGGCCACTCTCTCAGAGAAGGGAAGGGAAGGGGGTCTCGCCCGGGGTCCCACCAGTAGACGATGGCGATGCTGGGGCTGGATCCTGGCCCTTCCAAGCTGATTCCCTCATGCCAACTGAATGATGCAATTCTAGTTTCCCAAGAAGCATCCGAGAAGGTAGAGAGAGAGTTCTGGGGCCCGCGTTGTGTCCGCTGGCTCATGTCGCTGTTGGGAATAGAGTGGAGACAGCGGTCTCGGGTCCCCCAGGGAAGCCTTCTCAGGCACGTCTCCCAAACGGACCGCCGAGGGGCTCTTGCTCCTCACGAGGGGATCCCGCAGGCCCCGAGCCTCGGCGCTCAGCCCAATCACCAGGGATCCCGTGAGAAGTGCGCGGAAGCTCTGCTCGCTGCGAGTTCCAGGGCGTCAAGCCGGAGGTCGGAGGGGCGGTCCAGGCCTGCCAATCCATTTGGTAGGTGAGGCAGCCGAGGTCAGGAGAGGTCAAAGTCCTCAGCCCAGAGCCGCGGTAGACAGCAGACGAGGGACGTACGTCAGACTCTCCGGTGCCTCCGGAGCAGCGCCCCCGCGGCCTGGGCAGTCGGGGGTCAGCGGTCAGGGAAGGCTGGGACCGGTGCGTTCACCAGGAGGACGAACTCCCAGGGGAGGAAAAGTCGTCCAAGGCCGCCTGGCCCGGCAGTCCAGTCTCCGACCACGGTCTAAAGACGGAGAGCTTCAGTGAGGAGGCGCACAGGCAGCCCAGAGCAGGGGCAGGCCTAGATCACAGGCTCCGCAGGGTTCACTTTGGGGCGACTCAGTGACGCAGCCCAGCCAACGGGGGAGGCAGCTGGGGCCCAGCTTCTCATCCCTCCTGCCTCCTGCCCCCTCCAGACAGCCCACCCTAAGGCTCTGGCCTCTCCCCTTCCTCTCTGAACCGTCCCCTCGTTCCTGAAGGCCAGGAAGGGGGCGAGTTCAGGCCTTGCAAGGCTGCCGAAGACGCGGCAGCAGGCGTGGCTGGCCAGAGAGCAGCGCCATCAAGGCCGCATTGACAAGCCAGTCAGTAAGTCAGAAAGGGACAAAGCCCTCAGCAAGGGCCAGACTCTGTGCTGCAGACTGAGGGGCCGAGGAGAGGCCCACAGCACGTGCCCTCCCGGATCCCACATCCCCGGGGAGAGGGGTGCAGAGGAGAGGCAAGATCCACTCAGAGGGGGGGGGGGCTCGCACAGAAGGAAATCGGCCTTCTTCATACACATAAAATATCCACACACACACACACACACACGTGTGTAGACATGCCCCAATATTTTATTTTTATCTCATTTTTTATTTTTAATATTTACATATTTTAAAATAAATAATAAAATATTTAAATAGTTTTAAACTTGATCTTCTGACTTAATATCAAATCTAAGAAGAGTGATGAGGGCTAGGCAAGGAGGGCTGCCTAATTCGAACAAGGTCCCACAGCTAGGAAATACCCAAGGTCGCATTTGAACCCAGATCCCACTCACCCCAGGCATGAGGTTGTACCCTTCGTGCTCCCTGGCTGCTGCGGCATATTTATAAAATCGCTCTTCCTAGCCCTCTATCGACTGTGTATGTGCGTGTCAGCTTTGTAAGTTTACACAGGAGCTGCCCGGAATGCCTGCTTGGTCCATGTTTTGTGGCGTGTGGAAGCTCACGCTCTTTTTTAAAGAAAAGCTCAGTTTCAGAATATTCTCTTTTCCAAAGGAAAGCTGCGAGTGCTGCCCTCCCTGGGCTCCCTGAGCTCCAAGGGCTTACGGCTGCCTCCCCAGGAAAGGCACCAAATGCACCCCTTTAAAGCAGGGGGGAAGCGGAAACCAGGCAGATCTGACTCCTCCTGCCCCGCTGGGCTCGGTCTGTAGGATGCTGCTGCATGGGGGAGTCTCCCTCTCCTCCAAGCCATCCAGCTCCAGCCAGCACACGCATGAGGGCAGCCGTGTTCTGGGCTTCTGCAGAGACGCCGACGCCCAACAGTGGTCAGAGGGGACGATGCCCTCATTTGCGTGCTAGTCCAACGATGGAGACGCATGTTCCAATTGGAGCAGTTGAGCCAGTGAGATTCCCTTTCACTTTCGAGTTACATATCATTGGGAATCCAGGAAAGACAAGTGAAAGGCCTGCTGTGCCCTCAGCCTCTGGCCCTGCACTGCAACACCCTGTTCTCCCTGTTTAGCCCTCTATTTGTGCAGCCACTCCTTCCTGCTCCATGAGTGCCCGGATTAAGGCTGTAGGCTCTGCCATTCCAGGGCTGCTCCACCATATTGGTCTTTGAGGGGCGTTGTTGATCTCTCACTGGAAGGGAAGCGGGAGATGCTCCTCTCCTTTAGTCCAAGAGTGGCAGAACACAGGTAGACCGCAGCATCGCACCTCACTCACGTTGGAGGCATTCAAAGACAGATGGAGCAATTTTGCCACTACAGACTCCTTTTCATCAAGAAGATGATGAGGCGAGCTTCCATTTCATTCTTTGAAAGGCAGTGGATGGCCGTCTTTAGGAACGGGATGGACAAAGGCCATTTCCTGCAAATCACAGGTCTAGTTCAAATGACTCAGGGCTGAAGGGGGTTGCTGAGATCTCTAGGCAGTTCACAGCATGAAGAAGGAGACGTGCATTTTTCTGCTCTGGCTTCCTGCACACAAAGGCTGGCCTGGCTCTGAAAATCTGAAAATACCCAGTTCCTTGTCCCACAGGACCTTACAAAGAACCAGTGGAAAACAGGTTCATAAATAATGGTATCCATCCATCCATCCATCCATCCATCCATCCATCCATCCATCCATCCATCTATCCATCCATCTATCCATCTATCTATCTATCTATCTACCTATCTATCTATCTATCTATCTATTTCTCTATCTATCTATCCATCCATCCATCCTTCCATCATCTATCTATCTATCTATCTATCTATCTATCTATCTATCCATCTATCTATCCATCCATCTATCCATCTATCTATCTATCTATCTATCTATCTATCTATCTATCTATCTATTTCTCTATCTATCCATCCATCCATCCTTCCATCATCTATCTATCTGCCTGTCTATCTATCTATCTATCTATCTATCTATCTATCTATCTATCTATCTCTATCCATCCATCTATCTATCAAGACAAAAATAAATATGTGTATATGTATATTTGTTTATTCACATATACACCCAGAGGCAGGAAATTGACTATATGATGGAGAGAGAGAGACAGAGACAGAGGGAGGGGGTAGAGAGAGGGGGTAAGAGAAAGATGGTGAGAGAGAGACAGAGAGATTATAAAGAGGGAGGGGGAGAGAGAAAGAGGGAGAGAGAGAGAGAGAGATCCATATAAAAGCTTCATGGTTATATGTATATACATGTATATATATATATGTGTGTGTGTGTGTGTGTGTGTGTGTGTGTGTGTGTGTGTTTTCAGTTTTCAGTCATGTTTTATCCTTTGAGACACCATTTAGGGTTTTCTTGGCAAAAATACAGGAGTAGTTTGTCATTTCACCTGCAGTTCATTTTACAAATGAGGAAACTGAGGCAAAGGTGAAGTGGCTTGCCCAGGGTCACACAGCTACTAAGTTTCTATCCAAATTTGAACTCAGGAAGAGGAGCTTTCCTGACTCCAGGTAGAATACTCCATCCACTGTTCCATCTAGCTGCACACACATATACACTCACAGATATTTATACATGTTTAATATACATATATAAATAAAATGCACATAGATCAATAAATTTTAGGGAAAAGGGTTATTAAAACCTTGGGCAATTTTCTACAAGTAGCAATGCAATGATCCAGGACAACCCTGAGGGACTTATGAGAATGATGCTATCCACATTGAGAGAAAGAACTGTGGGAGCAGAAGAAAAACACATGACTGATCACTTGTTTATATGGATGTATTATTTGGTGTTTTGGTTTTAAAAGAAGTCTCTATTACAAAAAATGAATACTATGGAACTAGGTATCAAGGAATAACACCTGTATAACCCAGGGCAATTGCTTGCCAGCTCCAGGAGGGGGGAGGGAAAGAAAACAAATCATGGAAACATGGAAAAATATTTTTTTTAGATAAAGCTAAACAAAAGACTATAGATAAGAAACTGAAAAAAGCAAACCAAGGGTGATCAAGGGAGAACTGGAGAAAGTGACTCTTGGACTGAGTCATGAAGTTAAAAAGAGATTCCAAAATGAAGAACCAAGGAGGGAGAGCAATGAAGGTTCGGTGGTGGTGCTAGACTTTGCAAAGGTGCACAGGTTGGAGATGTGGTCAAGGAACAAAAAATTCATCAGTTTGTCTAGAAATGTAGACTATCTAAAGGGAGATATGAGCAATAGTTCATTAGTTCCTAGAAAGGTTCATTAGTCACCTCAAAAAGAACTTTAAATACCAAATAGATATTAGTTCCTGGAAGCATTAGGAAACAATGACATTTCTAGGAGGGAAGGAGGGAAACAAGCATTTATTAAGTACCTGCTATGTACCAGCCCCTGTGCTAAGTATTTTTTTGGCAAATATCATCTCACAGCAACCCTAAAATGTAAGTGTTGTTCCTGTCTCTATTTACAGATGAAGAAACTGATGCAGAAAGAGACTAAGTGACTGAGGTTAGATTTGAACTCAGGTCTTTCTCACTGTAGGCTCCACTCTTCCCTCTCATTGACCCTGGAGAAGAGGAGTGACATAGTTAGGACTGTCACCTTGAGCCCATTCTGGAATGTACTGTGGGCATTGGCTTATTTGTGGGTCATAGCTGATGCACTAAGAAAATGTGGCACCAGAGAAAGGCTCCTTCTTTTGTGTCTTCAGTGAAGGAATAGAATGGACTAGGATCTTATCCACTGCCTCTGAAACTGAGCAAGAAACGTGGCCCAAGCCTTTGTTTGAAGAAATACAGGGCTCCTAATTCTGTTCTGTAAAGGGGTGTCATCTGGTCATGAGGGGAATTTCCAGAAGCACACACACAGGAAGAACATAGTGGGGGACAGAGACCCCCCACTGTTCCATTCAGCTTGGAGTGATTTCTCTGGACATGATGATGAACAGAGAGGCCTGCAGACACCTCAATAGAAACAGGGAGATGATGTCAGCCTTTGCTCCCAGGCCCTGCTCTCCCAGGCGCTCCAGAACCATCTCTTGATCCCAAGCTCCAAGCCCTTAACAATCCAGCAGCTGCTTGCCAGAGTACACAAAGCTGCTGAGTTGCAGTTGGGTGACTGTTAAGTGTGGAGGCAGTGAGCAGATGGCCAGGGAACGGGCTCCCCCATGGCAGGCAGTGTTCCTCGAGCCAGCCAGAGATGTTCCTTTGTGCTGCGACAGCCACAGGCTGCAGGGTGAGTAATGAAGGCTCCGTAATAATTGTGTAAATCCTCGCATTATTAAATCGATCCAGCTGGGGTTTCTTAATATATGGGAAGCACTTGATGTACTCCGAGAGATACCTCCTCTTTGACTAAAGCTGTTCTCATTAACTCACACTGCTTTATTTGCTGTGACCTCAGTGCTCCCCGTAAGTAATGAGGAGAATGAGAATGAGAATCCACTTCCCATGGAAGTCTGAGAAATCTGGGCAGAGGCAGTGCTGGACAGCTCCGAGGGCAGCTCTCTACTGGGTATGCTAGTCTGAGCAGGTGTTTGGACCAGGCTTCCATGGCTGGGAGGAGAGGAACTGGTCTACATGGCCAGCCGCTGGGAAGAAGGAGATTCGTGCCGGAAATAACAAAGTCTCAGCCACCAACCAGTTGGTATCTGCTTTCGCTTTGGACTCCTCCTGCCCCAGTTCCGTTCGATGTAGAACCTCCCTGGAGAAACAGTTGCAGACACTCAAAGGAGGCCATTTCACTGTCATCCCGTGGTGGGTCCCAGAGCTCATCTCAGCCTAGTGATTCAGCAGCCATCAACGGGACAACTTGGGAACAGCTCTGACCCTGGACCCTACTCAGAACATTATCTCCCCTCACTCAAGGCCACAGTAATCCATGCAAAGCTTACACTGAAGGGAAAACAACCGGGGAGGCAGTGATAACCCCAACCATCTCCCTCCCTTACTAAAGGTCTCTGGAAAGCCTCCACTGCATGCTTGGGGATTCCAGTGGACGTTGTTCTGAGCACAGACGCCCAGCTCTCATGTTCTTGTATGAGGAGGGCTGAACACTGCCTAATGAAACGAGAGCAGGACTGGGTGTGTCTCCTGGCCTCCTCCTTTACTCGTGGTGGACCTTGGGGCAGGGCAGACCTGCTTAATCATCTGTCTGCAGAACAGTTCTGAGAATACCTGAACTAGCTCCCTCCCAGGCTAGTTGAGTGCAGACACAGGGCTTTGCATGCCTTCAAGTGAGACCCGCACATCAGCTCTTAAAACAGATCTCCCGGGGGCTGGAATACCCTGAACACGTTGGAAATCATACTCCAGTGCATGGCAGTCAATTGGAGGTTAACTTTGATCCAGCATATGAGAGTATGCCTCTGTGGTCATGGCATAATGACCCCACAGGGAAAGGAGTATGGAGTTCCTAACACAAAGGAAGGTCTTAAGATCATCTCATTCCTAGATCAGTGGAAGCAGCTGCACATACATAAGAAGAGGATAATCTAGAGGAGAGGCTGGTTATCTTCCAGTAAGTGAAGGGCAGATCCATGAGAGAGGGTTGAAATATGTTCTGTCCATCTCACAAGGGCAGAACCAAAAATAATAGGTGGATGTTCCAAAAAACAAATTTAGACCCCAAATAAGAAACAATTAGAACTCTTAGAGAGTAGATGGGATGCTTAGGATGGTAGTGAGTGGCCTGTCACTAGTGATCTTCAAGGAAGTCTTTGGTAGACAAAGATCAAGAGATGCTAGAAAGTACATGTAGGCATTGGTTAGGGATTGAATTATCTAACACCTGACACTTTTTAAAGCTCTGGGGCATGATAATAGCCAATGTTCCTTTCTCTGTCCATTATAGAGACATTTTAAACGTATTGATGGAACTTTAAAATAATAACTGCCTAAGGTAGGAAATAACTGAAGTGGTCAGAGAGCCAACCTGAAAACCTCATCTTATTTTGGATCAGAAAAAAATACCACAAAATCAGACAGTTCAAGTCCATTTTCATGTGCTCTTTTTCCAAGAGGATAAACAATGATTTGACTTCAGGGCATGGACTATGGCCTCTGTGGTTTCACCTCAATTGCATGGACTCCTTGCTCTCAAGGCAGCCTTAATCAGTGCCAAAGGTTTAAAGGGAAAAAAAGATGATAAAACGGACAGCTGTGTGGTAAATATCAATAATTCACTTAATAATTCAATTACAAAAAATTTATGAAAAATTTATAGTATGAATTTCTTCTGGAAAAGGTGCCATATTTGATTTTAGAGAAAGGAAGATGGCATGTTATTCACTCCCTATCCTTATTCCCTAGACCGGTGATGGTGAACCTATGGAACAGGTGCCAAAGATGGCATATAAAGTGCTATCTATTGGCACTTGGCTGCCCTCCCCCCAGAGTTTGTTACTAGAAAGGCAAAAGATCTTGGGCAGAGCCTCTCCCTCCCCCTCTCCACCATATCTTATGACATTTTTTCACATCCCCTGCCCCTCTGCCTAATTGCCTAATGGGAGTGTAAAGGGGGTAAGGTGGGTGGCTCATCGGGGGCCATGATAGAGGGGAGAAGAGTGCTTGGACCACTCCCCTCCCCCTCTCTACACTTGCTAAGTATATCCCTCATTTCACCCACCCCTCCCCCCAGAAGTTCAAAAGGAGCTCTTCCTCCCTCCCCCATGTGGGGGGGTCACAGGATGTGGTGTCTTGGGGGGGGTGGCACAGCATTAAGTCTGGAAGGTGTGATGGGGGCAGGGCCTGGCACTCCATATCTAAAAGGTTCACCAACACTGACGTAGACTATGTTGGTGAACCTATGACATGTGTACCAGATGGGGCTGCTCCCTTTCCCTTTCCCCTATATCTGAAGATATTTTTTTCATATCACTCACCCCTCTACCCAGCAGTCCACTGGGAACACTTACTCCCTCCCCTGTCTGGGGTAAGGAAGCAGCTCACATGCAGCATGAGGGTACAGTTTGGGAATGTGTTTTCTAAAAGGTTCACCATCACTGATAGGAACTCATATTCTAGAGATGTAGAAGAGTTGCTATGGTGTTTACCCAAATAAGGGTAATATAAAGTAGTAAGGAAAGCTCCAAAGGAAAAAAAAACAATAAAAGTTTTCTAAGAAAAAATTGAAGAGGGTGAGAGTTTGTTGTTGTCTAGGGATCAGTGATGAATACCCAGAAGAGGTTAGCGGATGAGATGTTGACAGTAATAACAAGCATTAATCCATTCATAAACCATCATAATATCTTCAAAGTGTTGACATACATGAATCTCAATTCAAAAAGGAGGAGGAGAATAAAGGAGGAGGGAGGAAGAGAGAGAGAGAGAGAGAGAGAGAGAGAGAGAGAGAGAGACAGAGAGACAGAGACAGAGAGACAGAGAGAAAGAGAGACAGAGAGAGAGAGGGAGAGACAGAGAGAGAGGGAGAGAGAGACAGAGAGAGACAGAGAGAGAGAGGGAGAGAGAGAGAGAGAGAGAGAGAGGGAGAGAGAGAAAGAGAGAAAGAGAGCGAGAGAGAGAGAGAGCACATAGGGTCAAAGGAAAAATATTGCTTTCCTAAAGGCAGCAATGACCCAGTTGGGATAATATGGCATACCCTATGTGAAAAAAGATTCTATCAGAGAGTACCAAAAATAAGTGGCTACTCCAATAAGAATGATTTGTATTCTTTTATTTTATAGGGCATAGCTTGAAGAGTTTATTCCAATTTTGATATTTTGGTATTAGGGCAGGGATACTTGTGATCTACCCCCTAATCAATAGACATGTCATCCTTGTTCAGGGTCCTAGAAGCTGCCTCAATATGGCCATTCATTGTGCCCTTCACATCCCAGTGGCTTGGTCTGACTAAAACTGACAATGAAAGCTGAAACTTCTTTCTCTTATCAGCTTTTTGATCCCTGACAAAAGAGAGTATATTTGGGGCCTCTAGACTCTGCTCCTACTCCCTTAAGTGTCTAAAATGTGAAAGAATCAAGGTTGTGATATCTCTGGCCCCATCTCTCAATATTAAAAATAAATCTCATCTTTTTCTTCTGCACATTTTTTCCCTTGTGAAAAAGCTTAAAATTATAATGGGAAAATTATTTTAATGAAGGGAATGATTAAAATAATGCAGTGGATTAATCAAAAGTACTTCCAAGTCATAAATCAATGCCCAAATTCAACAATTTACTGCTATTATAAAAATACCCAAAGATTTTCTAAAATGGGAAATTCCACATAAAACTGGGAAGCCCCAAATTGGTACAAGTCTTAAAGGTTTCAACTAGAAACAATACTAACTCAATAAAACCGCATTTAATTATAAGTCTTTTCATTATGCATTAAAATTAATCAGTGCTTCCTTTGTGTTTCTCCTCTTCTGCAGAACATGTGGGTCCAGATGGTTTTCAAAGACTGTAATTTCAGGGGATTTTAAACAACACATTCTTATTCTGTAATAGACGGCATTTGATCCTCATTTGATGTTGGTTCCTGGAAAATCCCTACCTTTCAAAATTCATGAGAGGATTTGAGTGGTAATCTAAACAGCTGGTCATTTTCCTGCTCAATTCATTTAAATCCAGCCAAGAAAAAATAAAAGGAAGAAAGAAAGAACAAAGCCAGATTTTAAATAGGGTTAGGACTTCCAGGCCCTCCTAGAGATAATGGTGTGAAATTCCAATTGGGCAACCTCTTGATACATCAACAATCTCAACTCAAGAAAACCTACTTGTAAGGAGCAAATGTGAATTACTGAAAACACAAAGATAGCAGCAAAATGTAAAGAATTCCCGAGATAAAATAGAACCATTACTGGGTTGGCCTTCATGGGCCTGTTGGGAAGAAAAGTGATACGTAAGATACTGGAACTGATGGTACCCTGGTATTAGGAGCAGATCCTCTGGCCTCTCTGCCCACTTCTGGGAGCTGTATGCTAGGAATGCCATTTACCAAAATAACTAGGCAAAGAGTTACCAACACATGGAGGGATTTTAGGGGGGAGTGAAGGGAGGGGAAATATTTGAAGGACTCTCATTTGGAAGAAGCACTGAGAACTTGAACTTTTTTGCTATAGGAAACAGAAAGCAGATCATGGGGTGGCAGGCTGGAAGTCAATAGAAAGGCAAGTTTGCAACGGGAGCTGTTTGAAAATCAGACAGGTTTCTGGGAGTCTCCAGCTCCCTGGCCTTAGAGGTGTTCAAGAAAAGGTGGGGGACATCAGTTGGTGGGACTGCAGAAAAAAAGCAATGGTTGCCTTGGCTAGGAGCTGGATGTGGATAACCTGGTAGCCTTTGCCAGCTGTCTGCCATTGGAGGTAATTATTTGAGTGTCTTTTCTTTCTTTCCTTTGGGGTTGCATTGTTCTTCTATCTTCTCCCTGCAGGTGATGGCCCATACACCTGGGAGCAAACACTGCTCTGTTACTGACTGTGTATCCCCAGGACATAGCATGGCATCTGGCACACAGTAGGCGTTTTAGAAATGGTTTTCAACTGACTGATTATACTCTACAACAGGCAAAGTTAAGCAGATATTTGCAATGGTCCAAGCCAGAAGATCTGAATAACAAGGAGATCTACATGCAGCGCCGTCCTAGCTAAGTTTGGTCATGGTCTTGCTCAAAGGAGCTTAAAGGAAGAAAGAGTCCCGTGTAGAGGAGGTGAATAGAGAACAAGGGACCAGCCAATGCAGGGGCCTGTCCTGTGTGTGAGGAACAAAGAGAAGGCTAGTTGGATTAGATCCTAGAGGGAGGGCAGAGAAGTAAGGGATCATGGGGCTTTACAAAATAATGTAGAGACAGCTTTGGAGAGGCTTAACAAACCAAATAGAGCACTTTGGTTTAGATCTGCCATGCCAGGCAGTGGGGAGCCACTGGGGTTGACTGAGAGAGTCACATGATCAGCCCTCTGCTTAAGAAGAATCACTTTGGCAACCGTGTGTAGCATGGACCAAGGTAGGAGGGACTTGGCTTTTGCAATCATCTAGTGAGGGCTCGAACTAAAGTGATGGCTAGAGGACTAGAGAGAATGGATTATAAACCTAGGGAAGGTGATACCATTGTTGGATATGTGAAGTGAGGAGGCCTGAGAAGTCAAGAGCAATAAGTCAATTAATGAAACCCATTGAAATAGCACTTTAAGATTTGGAAACTACTACAAACCTTCTCATTTGATGCTGACCACAGTTCTGGGAGCCAGGTGCTATCAACTAGCCCCAATTTCCAGATTCAGAGAGGGAAACTGAAGTGGGGAGTTGTTAAGTGACTTGGTCAAGGTCATGTCGTGAAAACTATCTCTTTAGATGCTGAGTTTGAGATATCTACAGGCCATCAGCCAATGGGAGATGTCCAATAGGCTATTGGACATGAGTCTGAAACTTAAGGGGAACAAGGAGCAGAGTTAAAGATCTCTGAGACATCTACAGAGCAAAGATAATCAAAGCCAGGGGAGCTGATGAGGTCACTGAGAGAAGGGAGAGAGAAAGATAAGAGATAGAGGAAAATTGTACCAGGAATGCCAAGTGAAATGGACTCATTTTCCCAATGAAGTCTCTTTTACTCGGTGACTACCACAGGCCAATGTATGCAGATTTGTTGGGGCTCAAAGATTCATTGTCTCTGAACCAATAAAACCATAACCACTGGTGACCCCAAGAGGGCCCAGGTTCTGCCAATGGCCAGACTAAATGAGGTAGAGCTCATTACATGGGCCACATCTTTAGGCATTCTGGTATGACACACACTGCTCATGGGCTGAACACACTGGTTTTTTCTCTATCTCTGTCAAATGATAGACAAAGAAGGTTTTCTGGAATAAATGAAACCTCTGAAGATGTGGCTTCATTCCCCAAGCCCTGAATATTGTCAGCAAATGGATATTTAGTGACAAAATAAGGAGAAATTTATATTGCATTTGCCTTGAAAGCCCCAAGGGATGTAGTGCTGGCCCAGATAGAAGCTGCATAATGAGAGATACCGTTTCTATAGAGCCTTGAAGGCACTGCACATAACATCATGCTTGGCCTTTGCAAGGACCCTGCAAGGTAGGGCCTATGATGACTACTCAGTTGCAGCAGAAGAAACTGAGACTGAGAGCTTAAATGAGTTTTTCCTGCGTCATGTAGTTTAGAAATACCTGAGGCAGAATGCTAATGGCATTCTTCCTGACTCCAGGGCCAGACCCCTCCCCACTGGGACCCCTCAATTAGCTGCCTAGACTGGTGAGTTGGAAAGTAAAGCACTTGAATCCATTGGGGAAAAGGGCTCTTCCTCTAGAATATCACACACACACACACACACACACACACACACACACACACACAAATTTGTGCATATATATATACAAATTGTACATATGTCTATGTATATATATATATGTGTGTGTGTGTGTGTGTGTGTGTATGCATTATACAGCTATAATGTACACATGCAGATGTGCGCATAAATGTGTATGTATAAGAGGGAAAGGCCAGAAGCAATGGAACCATTTTGAATGTGACAACCCATCTCAGGAGGAGAGGAAATGGAACTCCAGCTGACCTTGGGGGATGGTATGGATCTTTTCGGCCAAGCTCCAAAGGGGAGCAGTTGGAAAACTGGAAGAGATCCTTTGCTCCTTGAGCCGAGGGGAGAAGGAAGTGATCATTTTCTGTGAAGATACCCATTTTCCCAATCCTTTTGCCTGAGCCATAGAACATCTTCTCTTTCAAGTGGTGACACTTTTAGGATATAGACTTTTGTCTATTAGGGGAACCTCAGAGCTTATCCTGAAGAAGACTTTGGTTCAGATCCCCCAGATCTGTATAGGAAATTGCTAGAGATTTCCTTTTCCCTCTTTCTTCATTACCCTTCAACCCTTTATACCTAAATAAATAGACATCTTGATTTTAATAGAGACTTCAATCAGATTCAATGTTTCAAAGGACATCATTTCAAAATGGAGGGCTGAGGAGAAATGTGACTTACCCTTTTTTAGTCCAGCCAGACCTGACTCCATTTGTTAGCAGCCCAACTGTTTATGTTTATTTATTTATTCCCCAAGTAGCTGGAACTTTGGTTCCTTCTTCAAATTCCCCCACTAATACAATACATGTATATGCACATATATGTGCAAAAGAACTAGATCTATATGGGGATGTGATAGCTTTATATAAACACATACTACACACATGCACATATATATGCATGCATACATATGTGTGCATGGGTCTTTTCAGATAAACCATCTTGCCATGCCTCCCCAATCTCTTCATAGTATGTGCCATATAGAGGGCATTTCGTATGATTGACTGAAGTTGATGTGTTCCTATTAAATTGGATGATTACTTGGGGTCCAAAAGTCCAGCCTACCGTTCTACACAAGAACACCTCACTTACCTTTGTTTCACCTACTAGTTAATGAACGTGGGGGAATGATTGCACAGTCCATTGTCTGCCAAGTGTATTTCACTAATGACCTGCTTCCAAGGTCACATTGAATCATCAATGATTACTCTACAAGTAGAGTTCTTCAACTAGTTCCTGAAGCCAACTCATGATCACATCATCTATTCCATGCACATCTCTCCATCTTGTCTTCAAGAATAACATGCAGATATTGATCAACTCTGACCAAAAGCTAAGTAGGAGGAACCTACAGAACCTACAGAGTCTTGGGGACCAGCTGTCCTTATAAGCCCACATTTGCTCTATTATGGAGGTCACATTCTTCTTTAGCATCTGAAGAGACTGATTACCGTACATCAGAAACACCTCCACAAGGCTGACCTCCTCTATGCCCCTGCCACTATGTACTCAATATTGTTAAGACATATTGATGGTTCCAAGAAGCTGTACATGCACAGTGAGCACATCCCAGTAAAACCTCTTGGCAGATGGGCTACTTGCCCAAACTGTGATCCAGTTATAGCTTCTCAGACCACATGATGTTTATCGATGAATAAATTGAGGATTTCTGTTTAGATCACTTTACATTCCTCGGCTACTAGTTCGGCACTTACATACGTGCAATGCATGTAATGGAGAGATGATATTTATAGGCATATACCTTTATGCAATGGAATTCTTTCTTGGGACTTGTGGCCTTGAGCTTATGGATGTCCAGAAAGCTTTGGAGCCAGGAGTATATAAGACCTGAAGTGAACATTGAAGACTCTCATGGAGGGATGTTGGAGACATACCTGAAACTTAAGAATATGGGCTTGAAGGTGATTGGTGACTAAGTGTGCCTGAAGAAGAGGGAAGGGAATTTGTTCCCCTGTATAGCACTAAGCTAAGAGTCCACAGTAAAAGTACACATACACTGAAATGAATGGGAAGGAGGCTATGCTTTGGTGGAAAAAAACCCCAAAGCTCCTACTAAACAGCATAGAAAGTCTAGGAATTGAGGGCTGAGGTCTCTGGAGCTATGAGATTCAGGGGAAGTAGCACAGCTGTAGTGAATGACTGCTATTACTCCCTCCCTGGCCCTATAGAGAACAGGAAAAATGTTCATTTAGTTCCTGACCTTTCTATTCCTCTTACCCTACAATGGAAACCTGGCAGAGTGAGAGGAGAGAGAAATACATGAAGTAGTTCGACTCTTCTGAATCCTATGTATGTTGCTTTCTTTTATTTTTTTTATTGAATCCATTTCTTTTATCTAATTTCATTAAACTGCTTACTAAAGCATGTGCTCCAAGGCACAGAGTTTTCTTTAAGAGAGCCTTGGAAGGCAAGAGGAGGGAGTGATGGGAAGGAATTATTTTAAGTTATACTCAGAGGCTGGAAGGATGTCAAGGGTGAGAAAGATGTGTGGGAAACAACGTTGGGCCAATTGAAAGTCACCCCATCCAAGTTCCCGGCTGTTCACAGAGGAAGACCAAAGGGCACTGTTAAAATATTCGTTACTATTTGCATGCATTTTAAATAAGTATATGTATAGATGCAAATGTGTATGTGCTCATACATATGCATTGTGTATACACAGGCATACACTCTACACGTGCTTACATGTGTCTAGGGAACAAACTCCTAGGTTCTTGATAATTAAAACTGAGGTTGTTATTATTATCATCATCTTTTAAAAATTGTTATATAAAATGATCAAGTACATAGAACTGGAATGTTCCTTAATGACTCTCTTAGGCTCCTTCTTTTGTAGAGGTCCAGAGAAATGAACTGATTTGCCTAAGGATATGGGGTTTGTAGGTGGGAGAGACGGTATCTAGAATGGACAGAGTGCTGGTTTGGTAGTCAAAATCTCTGGGTTACTCTCTCTCCCTCAGGCTTCCAACCTTGGAATCCTCCTGGATTCCTCACTCTCTCCGATCCCCTTATGGCCATTTCCCCACCTCTCTAGATTTCCTCTTTGCATCATCTCTCTCCAAAGTGCCTTTATTTCCTCTAATCCTGCCCTCTCTTTAGTGCAGGTGCTCATCATCTCATGCCTGGTCTAGAGCCACAGTCTGCCTTTCATCTCTCCCTACTCCAGGCCAACAAAGGGGGTTTTCTAAAGTGATTGTTCAAACATGTCACTCCCCTGCTCAATAAATTCGGACACTCCTTCCTGTCTCTGGGATCAGGTTCAAAATACTCTCTCTGTCTCTCCAAGCCCTTCATTGTCTGCCCCTCCTACCTTTCCAGGCTTCTTATACTTCACTCCCCACCAGGTCCTCCTCAGTCCAGTGACTCTGACCTCCTGGATGTTCGGTGAATAAGATGCTCTATGTTTTAGCTCTGAACATTTTCTCTGCCTTCACACACACACACACACACACACACACACACACACACACACACACACACACACACACCTGGAATGGTCTCCTCAAATGGAACTATTGATCTCTCTTAAGTCTCATATAAAATCCCATCTTCTGTAGGAAACCTTTCCCGACCTCCTCTCAATTTCACTGTGTTTTATGTTAATTATTTCCTGTTTATGCAATATGGAGCTTGCATTGGATATATATATATATATATTTGCATGTTGTCTTCATCAAATGGTAAGTTCTTTGAGGGCAGGGGCCATCTTCTGTCTTTGTTTTTTTATTCTTTTGTATCCCCAGTGCTTAATGGTGCTAGCACATAGTAGTTGCTTCACACACATTTATTGATTGATAACTATGCCATTTGTACCTGCATGACCTTGGGTACATTATTTAATTGCCATTGGATTCTGCTTCTTCATCTGTAAAGAAGGGATTCAACTAAATAATCTCTGGGATCTCTTTCAACTCTAGAACTCTGATCAATCTTGTAATTCTAGGAGGTACTTGAACTGTAAGTTGATTCCCTTTGTTCTATTATCCCATGATGGCTCCTCAATAGTATAGTGGGGAGATGTGATGTCCTTGATCATCAATCCTACTTGAAAAGTATCTTGGGGAAGTAAGAAACAAAATATTATGGGATTCCTCCTGAGTGTGCCTTTGATCTCCACTCTTAGTGTATATATGGGTGTATTGAATAAATGGGGGAGTGTGTGTGTGTGTGTGTGTGTGTGTGTGTGTGTGTGTGTGTGTGTATTTTCTAAAGAAAACATTCACCTTGCTTTTTATGCTAGACTTCCTCCTGGGACAATGCTCTTGCCCGTCTCTTGTTCAGTCTTTGCTTTCTTGTCTGCTTTTCTTTCCATTCTTTTCTATCTATATCTTGTTGCAGAAAAATGCTTTTGTCTTTGAAATCATGAAGCTTCAAGGCCATTTTTTTTTTGCAGAAGTTCCAGTGATATGCAGTGAGCTAGAACAGCCATATTAGGGGAAAGGAGAATGGAGTACCATTTGGTTGGTTAGAGATTTCCATTAATGTGCTTGTGGTGGTCTAGTGGGATCCAAAGCAAATGATGGTAATGAATACTTGGAGGAAAATTGGTACCATTTGAGTCTTCTCAGAGAGAACAGCCCCATTTTTCTCCTTTCCTCAGAAAGGCAGCTAAAATGTTAACAAAAATGGGTGTGCCATTTGGGGTGCCAGAGGGCCCTACTTTTCTACCAGCTGAGGTAGGAGAAGCTCATGCCTGGCATGATCACTGGTCACTGTGCTAAGGAAAAGGCACTCTGGAGGAGAAGAACTCAAAGAATGCTTTCATCATCCTGGAAGAAAGGGTCAAAAATCATTCTGACGCTCCCTCATGGCTCTAGGAGTCCTGTGTATGAGTGTGTGTGTGTGTGTGTGTGTGTGTGTGTGTGTGTGTGTCTTTGATCATCCCTTGCTGAACCTGCTCTGTCCCGATGTTGACACTTGCTTGCAGTGGCTGCCTAAGCCTCAGCCTGAGCTGCATTCGCAGTTCTGCATCCCTACTGGATGTCTGCTTCCCAGGAACTGATGCTGTCAGTGAGATAAGGCAGAGGAAAAGGTGATATTTTCATGTCACTGTTTTTCCTTCATTCAATCCAGTCAAGGACTTCATGGAAACAGTTTTCACCATGCTTAACATCCAATGCCAGCTCTGCTGCCTCAAGTCTCCTATATTTGAAGGTGCTTAATGGACCCAGCTATTTGGAAACTGTCAGCACCATGAATGGCAGTAAAAGGGCTAACCTGTGAAGGGAGCTGAGCCAGCCAGCGACCTTTCTTGATGGAAATCCACTTCATTCTTCAGGCCCTGTCCTCGGGCTCTCGGTGCCTCTCCTGCCTTGTGCTTCTGGGCCCTGTGGCGCATGGCCTACATGACAGATAGTCCCATTGTGACATCTGGAGTGGTGGGTCCAAGAGGCACTCTCAGGGAAGTACTTTTAAGGGCTTCAAGGAAGTTGGGACTTATTGAACTTGGTACAAATTCCAATGGAACATAATATCTGGCTTCAAATATTTGAAGGCCCTTCACCTGGAAAACAGAATCCATTTCTTCTATCTGGAAACGGGGGGAGAACTAATAGGAAAAGCCTGGCAGTGAAAAGAAGAAAAGAGAATGTTGAAGCCAAGAAAACCATGCAAATAATTCAGGCTGTACCCAAGGGGTTGGGCTGCCTGGGCTCATATCCTGGATTACCTCCATTGAAGCTCTTCAAAGACCTGGCAGGCCATTTGATGGGTATTTTGTAGAGGACACATAACCCTTTGGAGGAATTGGCTGAATGATATGAACAGCAAGTGCTTTCTGTCTGGTATTCAGCAATTTTTTGAGTGTCTTCGTCATCTCATTGCCTCTTGGGGGTTCAATGACCATCTTTTTACAGATTATGCCTAAACCTCTGTGTCCAGATCTACTCACTCTCCCCTGAGCTCCATTCCCACAGTGTTCCCGAGACACAATCCCTTAAAAATATCCTGGAACATCATTGCCCATCTCCTGCTTACTGTCTCCATGCTGGGACTTCAAACACACCTTCCCTCCTGAGGCAACTCATTTCGCTCTGGGACAGGCGACACAACCAGGAAATATTTCCTACAAATGAATGTTTCCTATAACGTCACCCAGTTCTTTCTCAGTTAACTTCATCACATGCTATTTGAAAGTAGGCTACAATTAATGACTCGACTCAGGAGACCTAAGTCCAAGGGGATTCCAAAAAAAAAAGGGGATTTCTTGTCATTTCCCATTCAGATGACTGGCCTGGATAGTTCATGAAATGCCACGAGCTACATTTCATGAATTGGGTCTGGGAGTTCAATGAAATAATTGCAAGTGATTTCATTCATAGTTAAAGGCTCTATGGGTAATGTCATTGCGATATATCTCCTCTTTGGTTCCTTATCACTGTTCAGACTTACCCAAGAACCACCCTTCTCCCTCCAAAGGCATGTGGGTCAGGAGGAAAGGAGTTAAGGAGGGAAAGAGAAAGAGAGAGACAAAAGGAGGAAGAGGGAAGGAGAGAGTTCTATTGTTCTGTAAGCCTAGGCAACCAAGTACATGTAGGAATGCTACTCCTATAATTTAATGACCAGACAGCAGTGAAGTGCTCCTCTGAGGAAGTGAATTGTGACTGCTCTGGGGAAGGAAAGCTGTTCTCTCTGGCAGTGATTATAGGGAGCTTTGGAGGTATTTTGCTTAGTTGCTCAGCCATATCTTGATCTTCTAAAGAAAAGCTCAACTAAATTGTTGTGGCTGTCCTGGGGGTGGAGGTAGGGAGAGATTCAAAAGAAAGCTGCTGAAAAGAGGCACTTGGACTCCAGCAACTGATCAGACCATCTTTCACTGATGAACGAGTTTTTCTGCAATTAACCATTAACAGGCTGAGTGTGATTGCTTTCTTTCCCTGCCATCTTCCCATTAAAATCTCATCATCTGCTGCCTTTTCAACATGATGATCAGCTGTTTGTAAAGGCACCAGATGCAGAGGGGTTGGGGGGAGATTGCATAGCTAGTAAGATTGTCTTGCCACTCAAGTGGTCGACATTAACTTTCAGATTTGGTTTGTCAAATGGAAACGTTTGACAAAACCAGCCCCATGGAGAGGCACATGATTAGCTGGACAACTCAGCCCAGTCTTCAAATGGACTGGACCTTCACCACAAAATGAAATGCTTTCTCCCTGTGTTTCTCTTAATCCAGTTATATATTGTAGGAATCATAACACAAACTGATAGGACGTGATTTTCAGAAGAAGGGGAGATGCTTAATGGGATAGGAAAGGCAGCTTCACCTTCTGGTTGCCATGATACCATGTAGGTAACCATTTTCTCAAGTCACTTAAATACCTTTAAGTAAATGAAAATTCCCCCTTGGGATTTCTCAGCAGGAGTCCAGCTACATTTTGATAGAGATCTTAGTTCAATCCAACAAAACTTGTAATGTCAATCCTTTTGTAATTGGAATGAGTGGGAGAAAACAAAATTATCAATTCTCTGGAGATGCAAAGGGAATGCACTTCAAATAAGAGAGAGAAAAGAAGAGGAAAAAAAATCTAAATGTGTTTTGTACCACACTCTGGTTGCCAGGAACAAAAGCACTCTTCACTTACTTTTTTCCTCATCCACATAATTATTCCTGGAAACTATGGGTGTTTTTCAATGGCTAAGGTTCCATACTTAAAGAAAGACTTAGAATGAAATATATACATATTTGCTACATTATTTCATAAAGTAGAAAGGAAATACAAAGTGAAATAGGACTAAATAAACTCTAAATGCTAATACTAATAAATTCTAAATAAATGAATGGGTCCACCAAATTCATTATTTTGAAAGATAAGCTTACATTTATTTTTCTTTTGTTTGACTTAACCCACCATTCTCCTTTATTTTATGAAATCATGAAACAATATAATTTTTTTTCATTTTATCCTAAACAGATGTGAGTATAGACATGAACAGACACATATGTAGATTGATGTAAATAAAATCCTTTTAAAATTTATTGAAATTTAAGTTCTTCAAATTTTATAGCAATGTCTGCTTGCGCCAAAGGATGTATGGGGATTCTGATTTTCCCCTCCTTGTCTGTTAATCCATATTACTGGTACAGAAGAATTCACTCAAGAGGAGTAGTTATGGAGACAGATTCTGTGGATTCACCATTCAGCTCTCCTCCTTCACTCCCCCCCCCTTCCAATGTCAAAATTGATGTAAATCTCATGTAATTTTTACCTATACTCCATTTCTATTGCATTAATTGGAAAGGGGACAGAATTATCCTTTTCTCAAGAAGAATTTTCTATCTTAGAATATCTCATCATTTCTTCAATTTCAGCTTAGAAGTCTTTTTTTTTTTTTAATTTGAAGCTATTTGGATAAATAGTTGTTTGAATTCTTCTAGTTTTCCTGGACACCATTTTCTCCTGGTTCTCCTCCTACTTATCTGACCACTCCTCAGTCTCCTTTACTTGGTCCTCATCCAGATCATACACTTGAAGCCAAAAGTGTCCCTTAGGATCACCTTCACTTCTCCTCCTATAGTACTTCACTCAGTGATCAATTCATCTCCCATGTACTTGATTTCTATATCTATGCCAACGATTCTCAAGCTCACCTATGCTGCCCCAAACTGCTGAACTCCAATCTCACATCTACAATTGACTTTCAGACTGACTTATTAGCAGTTGATGGATGAGACAGACCCTGTCAAACTATGTCAGCCATAGAGCCCTACATGATTCAAATCATGAATATTGCTGAAGGTTTAGGAATTGGTACTAGATCTGATTTCTTTGGTCGAGGAAACATGTACCAATGCAAGTTGGCCCCTTCTCAGCAATTTCATATCATACAGAGTTAACTAAAGCGCCAAGACACTATTTCCCCTGGGTTATACTGTCAGTACATCTCAGAGATGGGCTTTGGTCCCATGTTTTTTTCAGATTCCAAGTCCACCTCTATGCTGAACTTCTCTCTCATTGTTCCCATAATGCATTTCATTCCAAATGAACTAACTACTCCCTAGGCACCATTCTAGCATCTGAACTAAACCAAATAGCACCTAATTCAAGGAACCTACCTCTTGCATCCACAATAATTCCTAATGTAAGAAGGGATGCCCATTAAAACATTTGCAAAAGCTTAAGATCTGCTGAGATGCAAAGATAGATATGGTGAGATGGAAAAAGAGGGAGCTTTCAAAGAGAAAATTGAAATTCTCCAGCCTTGACAGGCTGGGAGGTATCAGTGCCTTAATTGAACATGATGGAGCCAATAAGCCAGTGAATGTGCCTCTAGGGCATCAACTGCATTCATGCCTTTGTCCCCAGCTACTGATCTACATAGGATTCCCAAAGGAGTGTGGGAGGTGAAAAGGACTGAACTGAAACTAATCACCATAAGGAGGAAATGGACTTTTGAATAAGGGATAACAATGGAGGGGGAAAACCCCACATCTCATGCCTGAAGAACACCAACAATCTCACCGAGATGACTGAGGAATTCAAAGGGTTACAGTTAGGGTTATTTACAGGGGAAAAGTTTCTGCCAATCCTAAATTAAGGGGAGTTGCTCTACTCAGAAGAGTAACTGTAACTGAAGACAAGTCAGCATACATTGGCTAAGCACCTACAATGTTCCAGTCAGTGCTAGAACTCCAGTTCAAGAGAATATAGTACTTCTCCTTTCCCCTTCCTGTCCAAGATTGGAAGCTAGTTCTAAATTAGCTCCATGGACCTAGAAAGGGCTACGCTTAGTATCCAATTGCATTTCTGGCACTCACAGAGAGAGTTTGGGAGTAAGACAATATTCAGAGAGAAACATCAGCCTTCTTACTTAATTTCCCCTTTTTTCCCTTTTAAGTCCTCCCAAAGACCGATCAGAGAGCAAATTACTTGAAAATTGTGATTCTTAATGTTCTCATTTAAATTTTCTGTTTGCAGATCAAAGAGAAAAATGACTTTCACAAAGGTCTTCTGATTTCTCACCTCGATGGACTTCACATTGATTAGAGTCTGATCTTTACAAGCTTACAAATAGCCGAGCATATAATTATCCCCATTACCCTTCATTCCACAGCCTGGCATAGTCAGTGTTTGATGTTGCAGCTGTTGTGGTTCTCCCACAGGTCAGGTAGTGTTCCACCTAATGCTCAGCTGGACAGATCAAAGCCTGGAGGAGCCCTAGGCTTTGCTGCCACTCTATTGCCCAGCACTACCTGTGGCCCATGCTTATTCATGCCAGGAGCAATAACCAGCACTCACAAGATGAAGGAATACTGCCAGGAGGTATTAGCTTTGAGAACAGGGAAAGGAGGAGAAATGGGAAAGAAGAGAGAATGAAGGAAAAGAAGAGAGATAGAGACAGCTGGACAAAGATAATCCTGCTGCTCTAGCCACTCCTGAAGAGCAAATGCATGAAGATTCCAGGGCAGTAAGCTGAGCTTCCTATCTTAGCCCTCCTTCCACTCATTCTTGTGCAAGGCAAGACAAAGCAGCTTGCACAGGGAGCCAGGACTTCCCACAGAATCATTAGCATTTCCATTTTCTTCAACTCTACTCCAGTTAATGACAATTCTCCTTCACTCATGCCACCCTGATTGAACCTTCCACATGTGCTAGAGACAGACAGACAAATGGACAGACAGATGGACAGACAGACAGACACAAAGAAAAAACACACAGACCAACAGACAGACACAGAGACACACAAATGCAGTCAGACAGATGAAGAGGCTGATAGTCACGCAGACATACAGACAGAGACAGACAGGTGCAGATAACACAGACATACATATGGACATTCAGACAGACACATACACAAACAGAACAGATGGCCAAATCAATAGTCACACAAATAGAAACATAATCAAACAGAGAGATGGACAGACAGCCACACAGATGCGCATATGGAAAGGCAGCCAGACACATGTATATACACACGTCCCGTAGCTAGTTTCGACAAACAGGACTTCTGTGTGTGTGTGGGGGGGAGGGATATTGGTGTTCAAAGAAGAATAGCACCACTAGTGTGAGGGGCTCCTCATCTACCTTTTGTGTCCACCTAGCACTCAACTCTTATTGCTCCAAAAAGCTGTACCATGCACAGTGGCCACACCCAGTAAACCATCTCAACAGATGGGTTAAACCAAGTGGAGGGTAATAATGAGTCACCATGAGTCCATTGATAAGTCAGCTAGCTGAAGTAGGAACTGTGGAGTGAGTGCATGGAGCTTGATCAGACAGCAAAGTACCAGGGTCCTCTTCTTCATCCCCAGATATGACTGCTGAGTCATCCTGTGTTTTCCCTGCCATTGGACTTCAATGACTGTGAAGCTGTATGAATTTGTGCAGCTTTGTCTCACTAAAATCCAGTTCATGCATATCAAGTCACCACTCCATGATGCCACTGGTCTTCTCCAAAAATGACAAACAATGATACAAACATTCATGCACACACATATGTGTACAGATGTTACAGAAATAGGAAGAATTTGTTTTGCTTGAATATACACACATAATTAAGTTCCTTTTATTTTTCCTTTCCCATTTAATTTTTCCATGGAGGCAGAAGCATAAGAGACAGAGATTTCTTTTCATTTAATTTTTAAATACATAAATACAACTTAGAAAAGTTGTAGAAACTTCCAGATATACTCTTTGCTTAATTCTGGATCTCATATAAAAGAATCTAAACTATTTGGGAACTTCGGAAAATTAAGACAAAGTCATCCCCAAAAGGAGCATCTTGAAGAATGTTCTCTAGGGAAATCCTTTTCCATCTTAACACTGTTCTGGGCACCTTTCCTTTCACTAGCAAGCATCCCTTTTATTGTTTGAAGGTAACTTCATATTAATTCTCAGACTGTCATCATGTCAGTTTGGAAACCCACTAATGCCAGAAAGTCTTTTGTTCTACTCAATCAAATGTTCATTTGTATGATTGTTTTCATCGTGATCAAAGAGGATCAGTGAAGGCTTGTATTCTCTTCACCTCTCATTCAACTGGGTGGCTATAAAAATATGGGCTTTTATGGGATGAGATTTTCAAAAAACACCAATGTTCTTAGACCCTCATTAAGCATGATATCAGCACCAAATGACAAAGCACTTGGAAGAACAGATATGATATTTACTATCAAATACAATTGAGAACTGGGCATGGCGACACATGCCTGGAATCTCAGCTACTGGGGAACCTGATGTTGGTTAATTGCCTGAGCTTAGGGAGGGGCTAAGCTATAGGAGACTAAGCCAATTGTACATCCATACTAAGTCTGGCATCAATATGGTGAGTGTGTGGGTAGTGAAGGGCCTTCCAGCTGCAGAAGAAGAATTGAACCCATTCAGGTTGCAAACAGAGTAGACCAGGTCTTCTGTGCCTTTCAGTAGTGGAACTGAACCCACAAGTGACCATGGCGTTTCCATCCTGGGAAAGAGAGGGAGAGGTAGTGTGTGTGTTTGTTGTTTAAATAGCATGGAAAAGAGGATATTGAGTCATCACCTTAGAAACATCAGGTTCCTGGGAAAAGTATAAAGATTGCAAAATATCAGAAAATGAATATTAAGAAATGAAAGAAAATTTGCAGACATAGTAAAAAAGAAAAAGTATGAAGAGTAAGAGATTTTACCATTGCTTTCTTCAAAAAATAAAATAAAATTTCTGAGTACTGACATCAGAGAGCAAAATACAACTAGGAAGAATCTGTGGGCCCCCACAAAATTGAAACCCCAGGTGTTCACACTCAGACATATAATTACAAATAGCTAGGGAGAAGTAGACCACATATCCAGGAATCCCAATCATAATCATGCTAAATTACAAATTAGCAAGAAAGGAGAAGGAATCATTACATCTAAAAGCAAAGGAAAATGGCTGATACCCCAAATGATGCATCATACAATGCTGAATATAAGAATTCTCTTTGGACAGAATTGTTGAGCCTTCCAAGTGAGAAAAACAAAGCTGAGCTAAAATTCCAAATTGTCAATGGGATGCATTAATGAAACAGTGAGTTAAGTGAATTTGAACATCATGAAAAGGCAAAATGATGGTCAATTGCTTATATTATGAAAGGAGAAGAGCCTAAAGTGCCTTTGGAGTCCCACCAACTCAAGAGATGTAGAAAGTTTTAAAAAATCGTTTTGGATTGAGATACTCAAAAATTAAAAATAACAAACAAACAAAGACATACTTTTGGGATGAAATGATACGATGAATGACAAGCTTACTCTTTCTAGTAACTGGTTCATTGGTTGGTTATTGTCCTCTGACGTTGAAGAGGACCAAAATGATATCATTGTATTGAGATTGATCTACAGTGTGCCCAACTAACTGTGTCTGCTCAGACCAAAACAAACTCAAGGCTCTACAGCAGGTCAGGCACAAATAGCCCTTATTAACATTTGGGATAAAAAGTCTCTAAACTTGAGCATCTCCAGTTTCTTTTGAGCTACTGCAATTCTGCTTTGCTCATAGAACATGTAGGCATGCCATGTAGCACTGTCTTGTGCCAGTGTCTTCTTGGTCTCATGATCAATACCAAAGTTCTTCAGATAGACCTTGAGAGTGTTCTTGTGTCACTTCTTCTGACCTCCATGTGAGCACGAGCCTCATATGAGTTCTCCATAAACTTGTGTTTTAGGCAAATATTCAAATTGAACTTGAACAATGGGGTCAGCCCCTCAGAGATGTGCTCTCAGTAGCAGAGCCTGAATGCTTGGCAGCTCAGCTTGAGAGAGCAACTTTGATTTTCGTATTTCATCTTACCGGGTGATCTTCAGAATCTTCCTAACATAATCCAAATGGAAGCAATTTTGTTTCCTAGCATGGCGCTGGTAGATTATTCAGAGTTCATAGGTGTACAACAGTGTAGTCAGCCTAATGGCTCTATAGACCTCCAATCTGGCAGGCAGTGTAATAGCTCTTCCTTTCCCTACTTTTCTTAAGTCTCCAAATATTGAGCTAGTTCCGGGAATGTACCTAGGCATAAATGACACCTTGACTGAAAAAGAGAAGGGGCAGAGAAGGGTTGGTAATGCTCTCTTACTGCCACCATTCTTTGAAAGATCATACTAGCAGAAATATAATAAAGAAATTTAGGGCTAGCTGGGGACAGAGGAATAGAACCAGATTTTGAAATCAATGGACTTTGAGAGAAGGGAGGTGAGGAAAGTGAACATAACTGCCAGCTTAGTGCAGATTTCTTTCTTCCTTCCTTTCTTTCTTTCTTTCTTTCTTTCTTTCTTTCTTTCTTTCTTTCTTTCTTTCTTTCTTTCTTTCTTTCTTTCTTTCTTTCTTTCTTTCTTTCTTTCTTTCTTTCTTTCTTTCTTTCTTCCTTTCTTTCTTTCTTTCTTTCTTTCTTTCTTCCTTTCTTTCTTTCTTTCTTTCTTTCTTTCTTTCTTTCTTTCTTTCTTTCTTTCTTTCTTCCTTTCTTTCAGAAGGGTGAAGGTAATATTATAATGTGATGAAGGAAAAGCAAAACTAATCTAAATCATAACCATGAACTGAATGAGATCAGTCTGCCCATAAAATAAAGGGAGGGGAGAATGAATTTAGGTGACACAAAGCTGTACCTGAGAATGTTACTTAAGCATAAATATTTATAACTGAAAGAATATCACTGCTTGGAATCAAACTGATTCAATGAATTTAAAGTACAAAAACAAAAAAGTCAGAAATTAATTAGATTAGACAAAGCATTCATTTACTATTTACTGTATGCCAGGTATTATGCTATGGTTGGAAATTCAAATGCAAGCAGAGGCTTTGTCCTCAAGTATCTAATCATCTAATAGGAGAAGATGACACAAAAGGAACTGAAAACATTTTGGGAAGGGGTCAAGGAGTCCTGCCTCTGGGACAAGGTGGCAAAGTCATGTAGAGAGCCCAAAGTTGGGGGGGGGGCTGAATTGAATTAGAATTGAGCATCTTTAGCTTGAATCTTTCCTCAAACTGAAGTACTGAGCTAGAATTCAACAGTCAGAGGAGTTAGGGACATTGCCAAGGTGAGAAAGCCATGGTGAAGAAGGCAGGGAGGAGAGGTGAGGAAATAGTCCAGAGCTCGGGGACTAAGTAGGAGAAATCACAAAAATAAAATAAATAAATAAATAAATAACAGTACAAAAGAGAATAGTAAAGACCCCTTCAAAGGAGCAAAACTAAGAGCTTCAAGGGAGTGAGAATACAGGACCTGACCTGGTGTGGGGAGAAGGGACTCCCATCACTCATGATGCTGGGCCTTATCCTCCTTCTTTACTTAGGAAGACAGGAAGCTAAGGTGAGCACCAGGAGAGGGAATCTAGGCTTTTATTTCTTTGATTGTTGTTTGGTTTTGGTTCTGAAGAGAAAAGAGGAAGGCTAAGGAAGGCTATGGAGGCATCTCTTTTATCTACATATGGAGCAGCAGCAGCAAGGGTAACAGAAATTGCTTCCCTTCTCACACTGGAGCCATAGGAGGTTAAAGTTAAAGGGGCAAATTGCAACAGGGGAGACTCTGGAGCATGTACTCTTTGGGCCTGGAATCTGGAAGACCTGAGTACAAATTCAGACTCAGACACATATCAGCAGTGTGACCCCTGGAAAAGTCACTGAAACTCTGCCTGCCTCAATTTTATCAATTGCAAAATGGGGATAGCACCTACTTCAAATGGTTCTTGAGAGGACCAAAAGGAAAAACAAAACAAAACAAAACAAAGCATGCCCATAGCATACTTCTCACAGTGCTTGGTATATAGTGAGCAGGTAATAATTCCAATCCCTTTTTATATTTCTGGCTTTGTCTATCTCTCTCCCTTTGTTTCTGTCTCTTTCACACATACATTACAGTTAAATTTTATTTATGGTTTGGACTCCAAATATTTAAATAGGTGGTCGCCAGGGATTTAATTTCTAAATCACAAAATGAATTACTAAAGTAGAATGGAATTCATGGTAGTTTATTTTTACAATAGAGAGAAGAGATTAAGGAATGAGAGCCAGAGAGAAAACTCCAGCTTCCTCTGAGTCAGGTAGAAATCCTAAGGCCCTAATCAGGGAAAGGAGACTCAGGATGATGGGTCTTTCTCAGAGGTTCACACCTCCAGAATGGCAGGGAAACTAAGTTAGCCTTTCACTCACCATGGTGACAGTCTAAAAGGAAAGCAGTCTGAGGTTTCCTGCAGGAGCTCCTCCAGGCATCCAATTCCACAGTCAAGTCCAAGTGTCTGTCTTCCAAACTCTCCTCAAGTGTCTGTCTTCCCTCCAACTCCGAGTGACTGATCCTTCGCTCCAAGCCAGGGTGACTCCTCTCAGTCCAACTCTGAGTGACTGAAGATCTATTTCCTCCAGGCTTTGTTTCTTCTATTTAAAGACCTTTTTCTCTTGTGTCACCTCCCCTAAATTTCACATCTACCAATCACAGCAGAGGCTCCTCTCCAGGACTTCCCACTCTTTCACATGTAGGTCACAAACCTCCCATTTAATGCATGAAATGGGTGCTCACACCTTTTTTGTTTAGATCATAGTTTATTGTTCATTTCACCTTTAGTGGTTCGTTCTCACCTTTTTTAGTTAAAATGGGCAGATCTACTTTAAATACTGAGTTAACACTTTGGGGGGTTAATATCTAAAAATAGATTGTGGATTACATTCAATCTTCCCAATAAAGGAAGAGCTAAGTGCCTTCATTTTTACAATCGGGGAGAGCCAAATCCAATCTTCACAATGCACATGTGCACTTGTTTTATTGTAACCAAGTGACATGATTAGCTCTCTCAAGTAAAAATTTGGCTTTATAGATTATGGCGAATGGTGATAGATTTGTCACAGCACTACTGGGTGATGCTAATATTCTGTAGGAAATGGGGCAGAAGAGCTCTTCAGGGAAACTTAGCAACAACTAAGAGATACAGATACACAATGGCTAGAATCTTGTACTGAAAAAGTGATGATAAATACCTTAGAATTTAGGCTGGACATTGTGACCCTGGAGATGCATCGTTGGATTTGGAGGAAGGAAGACATTGGTTTGAATCCCACTTTTGAAGTGTAAAGTGTTTTCCTTAAAAAGGAAAATGTATACATATGCATGCATATCTGTACACGTATGTTCCAAAATATGTCTGCCCGTGTGTGAACAAACATGTATGCATAGAGACACCAGCACATGCATACACATGTGTTTGCTCCTATATACATGGGTTTTGTTTTCTTTTAGGAGAGTATGTATGTTTTCCTCCATCGAAATATTTTCAATGCACCCATTTGGCACTGTTACTAGGACAACGTGTTTAGGGACAGAAAAAAGAATGAACCCCGGCTTTGTTTTCACTCCATCCTGTTGACATTGATCATCTTTGGAACAATACAATTAAGCCCCAAACCTGCCTGGAGAAGTGACTCTTCCAGTCCCCCTGGCTTTGGGTTGAGCAGCAGACACTGCACCATTTTTCAGCGTGTTGGAACCTAGAGAATTCACACCAGAGCCGTGTTCCAATAAATCCAGCCGCCGACCAAAGCAGAAACGGAAATGCACTTAATTGCCAGCGTCCCAATATAGATCTTGTTGGCTGGACTGCCAGTTGCCTTTGGTTTCAGAAAATAAACATTGCACGACTGCTCAGCCGACAGGCAGGAGAGGGAGGGGGAGCCCGGCTCTGGTTCTCTATCGACCAATTTTTACTCCAGTATTTAACTCAAAAAGTGTCTTCTTCCCACTGAGGATGATTCCTCCCTCCAATTACTGCCTAAAGAATGATGGATCCAGTACAGACTGTGGCCATCTGCATTTCTCAGACTGCCTTTTCCAGTTAGACCTCGCAGGTGTCTCTCCAACGATGATGAATTGGAAGGCACGCTCTCTCCCCCACGCTCATTTGTCTGTTAACTACCTCTGTGATAATAATGCATTTGCATTTTTAATTTCCTCAGTTGTAAATGAGCACCTCTGAACCACTTCCTAATTATTTTACAATTTCCTTGTATTGTTCATTATTCATGCATTCTATTTACTAAATAAAAATGACTTTTCTTCCAAAGGACATTTGCAATTGTTAGTATGCCCAACATACATCATTGGGCTCCAGATAAGAAGGAAGCAGGAGAAGAAAATGTGGACTTGGGATAATACCGAAGAAGCAAAAAGATCCCTGGATCCGTGTCCATATGGGCTCCCCCACACACGTCCAGGGCAGGAACCCATTTGCACTTTGCCTAATCTGGTCCAAGAATCCTGGCCAAATTCATGTTCTCAGGCTATTGTATCTGCCTTCTTAGAACAAGTCACAGCCCAGAAACACTTCGGATTTCTTCCTCTTTACTAGAGTCGAAGCTACTCCCAGCCTATGAGAGGGGCTTTTACGGAGTCCTCACCCCTCCAATTTCCCAAAGTCCAATGCCCCAGAGGGGGTCTTTCTAGTGGATTAATCAGAGACTTCTTGGGACAGTGAGATATGCCCAAAGAATAGAAGCAGAAGACCTAGATTCAAATTCCATCTCTGTCACATCTTCCCTTCTTAGATGTGGCCTCAGTTTCCTTCTCTGTAAATCAGACCCAATGAGTATGACTGGATGATCTCTGAGGTCCCTTACATTTCAGATCCGACACTTTTGAAGGTGAATGTGACTAGACAAAAATATACTTTTATTCCAGAGCCTTTGCTTTTTGCCTTTTGTATAAGCCATCTGTCTTCTGTCACAACATGATGAACGTGGAAATATGATATGGCATGATCACACAGGTACATATTGTCATCTCAGAGCGGGAGGGAGAGGACATGGATGGCAAAATCTCAAACAGCAGTTATTAAAATTGTATTGACACGCAGTCTGGAAAAAATATAAAAGGAAAAACCCCACAAAAAAGAGCCATTGTTCAGGCTGTGGTAAGGGGAAGAGGGTCAGGTTTGAGGGTTGGAAGGGAAGCTAGGAGAGCCCCCTGAAAAGTCAGCTGGCATCTCTTCTAATGCAATAGTTTTCCTTCTCTTTTTTTCACCCAGGAGGAGAAGGTTAGACGCCGAGAAGGACTTTTTCATGAGCAAAAATGATGAGAAAGGCTGAGGGAATTTGAGCCTCACTAAAATGCTTCATGGCCTGCCATTTGGGGAAAGCTAGAAGCACACCTCCGGGGAGGTTAATGAGTCCTATCCTCTCCAGTTATGAATCAGAAAAATGATGACAAGAGAGGTTGGGAAGTTTGCTTCAGTGTACAAAGACAACGAGTATCAGAGGCAGAACTTCCACCTGACTTCTCAGGATCTTGACGTAGAAGGCAGCCATTTTTTCCACTGCATCTTGCTTGGGCCAGAGAAGTAAAGGGAGGCAGGTGAGAATAGTGGATTAGAGGTTGCTTGGGGCAGTTTAAACTGAACTCCAAAGACACTTATGGGTCCCAGACAAACACGTGAGGGTCTCAGAGATCTCTGGGGGGCAGTTCTCCTATACGTGTTCCACTGGGGACCCTACTTTCTGCTTGGTCATGACTTGGGCGATCTCCAGTCAGTCAAGGTAGTCTCTGCTTCTCAGTTTCCATTTCCACTCAGGCCTCAATACTCAGCATCTCCAGCCAAAGAACAGCCCTCCTGGGGCTCGAAAGAGCGGCCCCCTCCTCTAAGTGTATCAGTGAACCATTGGTGTCTGAATAACTTTGCTCACTAGCTGAAGTTGAAAATTGAAGACATCATTTCAATTCATTCATGCCCTGGTACCTTCCTTCCTTCCTTCCATTTCAGACTTCTTAAAATGACTCCCTTTGATGCATTCTGCAATGCACTGACATGACCTTCTTGCTCTTACTTCTAAATGATTCCTGACATGATGTCTCTGCACACACTGACCTCATTTTGGTGCAAGCTTTCCCTCCTCACCTTTGCCTCCTGGCTTCCTTTGCTTCCTTCAGGAATCTTCTCAAACCCCTTCTTCCAGGCAGCCTTTTCTATTGCTCAACCAGACCTGCCCTCTGACATTACCTTGTATTTTTACTCCCTGTATCTGACACATGCATTGATCTTTATATGTTGTCTCAGCCATTCAACTGGGGACTCCTTGAGGCCAGGGAGCATCATTTTCCCCATGGCTTTCTTTGTATCCTCGGCACTTAGTATAGTGTTTGCAATGAGTGATTAATAAGTGTTTGTTGACTACTGAACTATTGGTTGACTGAGTAGATGAGACTGAACCTGGGCCCAGAGAGGGTGTCTGAATTCTGAACTGGCATTTGAAGAGGTCTATCTGACGAAAGCATCCTCTCTAATTGCATTATGGAACTATAAGGCTGATTTCGGTATGGTCTGTTCTTGGGTGCTCCGTGCACCATCTCTCTTTCTATTAGCATGATTAATTGAGAATTGACTACATTTGATTATCTAATTTATTCCTAGTAATTCAGGCATCATTTTAGAACTCATTTTGAAATGTTTCTGATTCCATCCAACAGTAAGTTACAAACAAACATCTTTATATGCTCCGTGTTCATTTGGTGTCATTGTTCTCCTGGGCTCTTGTCCACATCCAAATGTCTTGATTAGACATTTCTGTGGCCCCTGCTCTCTGAGAGAAGTATGTTGTCAAGCCATTGTGCTCATTGGGTTTGGTTCTGTGATAAACCCCCTTTTCCTCCCTCAAGCTGCATTAAGCCTTCAGGCCATGACATCTTTCCTCACAAGATTAACTCTAGAATTTCCAGGTTACAAAGCCTTGGATATAGATGGACCAGTATCTTCAGTGCAAAATATTATGAGGAATATGGAACCATGTAGCAAGCCTTACCTAGAGGTCAGACTACCAACAACCCTGACAACCTGGGGGGGGGGGGCAACAAACAGAAGAATGCCTCACATTTATATGGTACGTTGGGGTTTGCAAAAACTTTGTCGTTATTAAATTTTGTTTCCTGTTTAGTCTCAAATTCTTTTCTTCCTCTACCAATTGGGAAGGCAACAGAAACAAAGTGTATTACAAATGTATTTGTGTTTGTGTATATGTATACACACATACATATATCCACATGCATCTCTAAGTCTCTATCTATCTATCTATCTATCTATCTATCTATCTATCTATCAAACAAAACAAATTCCTACATTAGCCATACTGAGAAGAGAACAGAAAAGGAGAAAACATAACACTCAATCTCTCACTTCCAAACCCCTTTCTCTCCCTCCTTCCCTTTTTCTCTCCTTCCCACTTTCCCTTCCTTCCTCTCTCTCTCTCTCTCTCTCTCTCTCTCTCTCTCTCTCTCTCTCTCTCTCTCTGTCTCTCTCTCTCTCCCTCTCTCTCTCTCTCTCTCTCTCTCTCTCTCTCTCTCTCTCTCTCTCTCTCTCTCTCTCTTTCTGTCTCTCTCTCTCTCTGGATAATATATTTCATCATGAGTCCTTGGAATTCTGATTGATCATTGTGTTGAATAGTTATTCTCTTTCAACCAAAATTGATTTTTTAAGTAATATTGCTGTTAGGATATAAATTGTTCCCTAGTTCCACTCTCTTCACTTTGCATCAATTCATAAAAGACTTCCCTGTTTTTCTCAAACCATGTCCTTCATCATTTCTTATAGCAAAATAGTTTTTCATGGCTTTCATATATCATGCTTTATTCAGCTATTCCCCAACTGATAGGTACCTTTTCAGTTTCCAATTCTTTGCCATCATGAAAAGGGCTTCTAAAAGAATTTTTAGATTTCTGAGTCCTTCATGTCTTTCTCTGATCTTTTTAGGTATAGATGTAGAGGTGATATTACTTCATCAAAGAGTACAACCAATTTAAAAGCATTTGAGGCAACATTCCAAATTGCTTTTCAGAATGGCTAGACTGGGACACAAGTCCACCAAGAGCATATTCAAGGATCTGTTTTCTTACAATCTCTCAAGCACTGCAAACCACTTGGAATGCAATATTTCCTACAGTCTCAGAACATTCCTACTAAGGTAAGCTCTGTAGGTATTGCTGTCTCCTGTCTCATTTTAATAGCTGGAAAAGTCCAGGCTTAGAGAGTTTAAGCAACATGTCCAACATCAATTGATATCAGAAGATGAATTTAAAGCCAGGTCTTCTTAGCTCCCAGTCCAGCATTTCAATCACAATTTCTCATTCTGAATCACTGGAAAAGAGGCAATAGACTGCTAAACTACTAATATCAGGGCTATGGATCCCTTGCTCTAATCACCAACTTACTACTCCAGAGAAGTTCTCAGGCATACATTCGAGAATAGTGGATCACGTGTGGTACATTTGGAGCCCACCTGATTAATTTCTCAGGTAACAAAAGATTAGATGTCAGAAGAGATGAAGAGAAGCACAGAAGAGGCTACAGAGGAGAGTCAGATGGCATCAGATACTATGATCTATTAATTACTCCAGTTGGTTATGTTCCTCAGTCATTAAGAAAGTCCTGAGTATCACTTGTGTTACATTTACTAAGGGATGGAATCAGTATTTCCTATGCATATATATAAAGAGAGAGATAGAGATAGAGATAGACACATACATTTATACATATGAAGATTTGTAGGAATTAATAATAGAGCGATGTGAGATATACACATATGTACATATATGTATATGTTACATATATGTATATAAATATACATATATATCCATTCATCTACCACCTCAATTCGCTATCACTACAGGGAATATATATCAAAGATGATAAAAGGAAAGACTCAGGTATTGCAAAACTATTTATAATAGCTCTCTTCATTTGGCAAAATAGTAGAAAATAGAAAGTGTGCCTTTCATCTAAAGTAATGACATACAATTGATTCACAAAAAAAAAATGGATGAATCCAGAGAAACCTAGGAAATTCACATGAAATGACATAGTGATAGGTACACATATATACATTCTATATACAAATACATGTTACAAAATAATAAATTCCATACATATGTATATATATGTATAATTTAAGCATATATGACAATTTAACATTTCCCAAAAAACTTTTTTTCTATTTCTCTGGTTCTCCCTTCAAATTCCCTTCTTTTCTCTTCTGTGCATAAAAAAGGAAAATAAAAGAAAACCTTCATTGGTTTTTTTTTCTTGTTTTATATTTTTTCTTTTTTATTGCTATTATAAACTTCCCATCTCTACTCCATATGCTTAATTCCTCTTCATATTCTCAAAAACAATAATAAAAGTTTCTAACAAAAAATGAAAAGATCAGCTATCTCCAAAAATGTATGCCAACTCTCTACCTATTGTTTATCACCTCTCTTATAAGAAATGTGAACCATTCTTCTTCATCAGTCTTTTGGAATCACATTAGTCAAAAATTGATTTAAGGTCTTAAATCTTTAAAAGTTCTCTTTAAAAAATCATATACTCACTATATGTTTCTCTATTTCTGCTCACATTGCTCTATTCATAGAAATCTTCCTATGCTTCTCTGAATCTGACCTTTTTGCCTTTCTTTTGACATCTTTAATTGAAAGTCATCCCTTTTGTTTTCTATTATTTGGCAAACAAAGAAAGGAACTACAGTGGATACTTGTGTAACTCATGAGCCCTTTTGTTTTTCCTTTTATCTCTTTGAAATAGAGACCCAGTAGTGGTAGATAGTTGGTTCCATGGAGAGAGTGCAGGTGTAGAGAAGGAAGCTCCAAGTAGAAATCCACTCCCGCATCCTTACTGCTTCATGACATTGGGAAAATCACTTCACCTCTATTAGTTCCCCAGATACAAATGGAATAATAATATTTCCCGCCTCCCAGGGTTGTTGTGAAGAACTACTAAGGTAATAGTTGTAAAATGCTTAGCACAGAGCCTTTCACATACAAAGTACAATATAAAATGGTAGCTATTAAAAAGAAGGATCACTTTACCCATCAGTCTAGCAAGGGAAATATATCTGTTGAGGTCAAAGGCAGAGACAAAGGTCCCACATATATCTCTAAGTATTCAGAGCAGTACTCTTTGGGGAAATAAGGATAAATTATGAGGCAAAAGAAGTACCATTGAAGGGATGACGTACAGCGATATATGAATATAAAGTTAACCAATTTCTTTCTAAAAAAAGGCATATGGGGTCATTTAGACAAACATGGGAAGATGTATGAATTAGTAAAGAGGGAAGAAGGCAGGGAACCAACATATATGAGGATGATACTGAGTGAGTGAATGACTTGGGACAAAATTATTTTGAACAAATTTCCTTTAGTGACAGCACTGGTTATGTATGTGACACTAGCCTCATTCGGTAGTCTGACCTGGATTAAAACTTAGATCCCTTCAAAAATGTTTGTTTCTTTGGTAACATCTCTACTATTCTTAGATATTGAGTTCCAGGGACTGCTTATTGCTCCTGACATATAACACTCTATCTCCTGTCTCACTTGTGATCTTGGGTGTTAGTCACTTCTTGTTACTTCTGATCAATAGTTTCTCTTTTTTGTAATGAAGCATTCAGTTGTGTGTGTATGTGTGCGTGTGCACATGCATATCCACATGTACTTTTACATGTGTGTTGAAGGAGTCCCAAGAGATAAATATAAAATAAAATATAATTTGTATTCAGTTGTTTCAGTCATGCATGACATGATGCTATTTGAGATTTCTTGGGCAAAAACACTGGAGTTTGCAATTTTACAGATGAGGAAACTGAGACAAACAGGGTTAAATGACTTGCTCAGTGTCACACAGCCAGTGAGTTTCTGAGGACATAGCTCCTGAGAGTGTATTATGAAATATAATAGGCATCAGTAAATTTTGAGAGGGGAAATCAAGAGGAAGAAGTAAGTATAACATGCATTTGAGAAAAATTTTTCCCTTTTTAAAAACATCTTATACACACACACACACACACACACACACACACACACACACACACACACACACACCTCAAGAGGACCATCCCTTATAAGAAAGTATACTTAAGGAAGACAAACAATTCTATGACTATATTGATTGATTTTCTTTATTCTGGTCCTATAAACTCCATTGAGAAATAATGCATATGTTCATTCAATTCTCTGAAGTCAGGACTACTTACTGAAGTGATCAGAGTTGAACTTATATATTCTACTAGAGCCATGATGGTGAACCTACAGCACATGTGTCAAAAAGGGCACACAGAACCCTCTCTGTGGGTGTGTCTACAGTCTTTTTTTTTTTACTAGAAAGCTAGAGAGACTGGGGTGGAACTCTTCCCCTCCCCCTTCAACTGTCTGAGGACATTCCTCACTTCACCCACCCCTCTGCCCAGCAGCCCAATGGAAATGCTTCCTCTCTCCCCTATCTGTAGTGCTGGGGTCTGGATGGGGCAGAGGAGGGCTGACATGCTGCATGAGAGAGTGATACATATGGCAGACTTTTGAGTCTGTGGTGAAGGTGATTCCTGTGGTGAAGTTGAAGAGGACCCAGGTTTGAGGGGATCATAGCATGACACATAGATAGAGAAGAGTGGAGCTGGAAGGGAGCAGAGTGCTTAGGCCACCCTCCTCCCCCTCTCTACATATACCTCTCATCACCCAACCCTCTTCCCAGCAGCCCCTGTCTGAGGGAAGGGGAAAAGGGCAAGGCAGGGAGGGACAGGAATGGCATTTGCTTTCTGGGAGGGGCAGGCACAGCACTTGGTCTAGCGGTTGGGTTGGGGTGGGGTCTGGCACTCCATCTCTAAAAGGTGCACCATCACTGCACTAAAGCATTGTGGCCATTGTGAAAATGAGCCTAAAGCAGGTATATGTGAATATATATATATATATATATACATATATATATATATATATATGTAAATATGTAACAAATCATCTATATAAAAAGACTTAAAATTCTTTCAATGGCAGAAATGCAGCCAAGTTTGGGAAAGCTAGCAGAAGAGTCTCACAGCATGAGGTGTTTTCCAAACTCCTATGAATCACAGTCCTAATTTCCCCATCACCCCCAAATAGAGAGAATCATAGTAAATATCAACCCTCAAGGGAATACAGATGACTGAACATATTTATATATGTTTATATATACACATGTATATATATAAGCATATATATACACACATACACACACACACATATATATATGTATGTATATATATATATATATAATAACCCTGTTACTCTGACATTTAAGACTCTAAAATTCATAGGAGAGGGCAAAATCTTCCTTTGGGTTTGAAATTTTGAGTCACATACAGCCTTCTGAGATTCTCTTCTACTGGTTGCTAAGGGCAAATTATGCCTTCAAGAAAAGGGAAAAATAAATAAATATATGAAAAGATGGAAACAAAGATGGAGAGTGAGTGTGTGTGTGAGAGACAGAGAGACAGAGAGAGAGAGAGAAAGAGAGAGAGAGAGAGACAGAGACAGAGAGAGACAGAGAGAGACAGAGAGAGAGAGAGAGAGAGAGAGAGAGAGAGAGAGAGAAAGAGGGAGAAAGAAAGAAAGAAAGAAAGAAAGAAAGAAAGAAAGAAAGAAAGAAAGAAAGAAAGAAAGAAAGAAAGAAAGAAAGAAAGAAAGAAAGAAAGAAAGAAAGAAAGAAAGAAAGAAAGAAAGAAAGAAAGAAAGAAAGAAAGAAAGAAAGAAAGAGAGAGAGAGGGGGGAGGAGAGGGGGAGAGGGGGAGAGAAAGGAAGAGAGAGGGAGAGAGACAGAGAGAGACAGAGAGAGGGAGGGAGGGAGAGGGAGGGAGGGAGAGAGAGAGAGACAGAGAGAGAGAAACAGAGACAGAGAGAGACAGAGAGAGAGAGAGAGAGAGAGAGAGAGAGAGAGAGAGAGAGAGAGAGAGAGAGAGAGAGAGAGAGAGAGAGAGAGAGAGAGTCCTGCTCCACTCTCACCAGGGTACTTCTATATTGAAGAAAATATTCATGTAAATATGCTCTTTCTGAGATAACACACGTCATATTTGTCTGAAACAATAACCATGTGATCCGTCTGAGACAAATCCCCTCATTTTCCACCAAACGGGCTTTCAGGACTCCACATGGGAATGGAATGTCAGTCCCGGCATGGTGGATGGCTTTCAGGCTGGCTTCCTGATTTCTCCCGACTCACTTCCCGTTTCTATCTTGGACCCGGACTTGTTTCTGTTCAGGCCTGGGGCTTGTGGGCACAGGCTCATTTCCCAGGCTGCCTTCAAATGGCTCTTTTACATAGAGATTACTGTGATTAAGATCACAAACCACATCTCTGCATTTGAATGCAGTGGGGTAGTGCAGCAGTGAAAGAGATTCCCTGAATGAGGAGAGCCCAGCTCTTCCATGAAACCATAGACTCTAATGGTCCCGTCTTTCCTCAGGGAAGATGCTTAGCCATCAGGCACGCAGTATATGGCAATGTCTGCCCGAAACTGATGGAGATGAACGCGTCTGCTTTGAGGCTGTGCCTCCTCCTCTTTGATCTTCCCTCCTTCCTCTTGGAGTCCAATTTGAGGTTGTCCCCACATATTAAAGACCGCCACGGGATCAGCAGTGCTTTCTATGCAAATGGCTAATTGGTCCCCCAGAAGAGGAAACCTAATTGAGTCGGTGGCCTAAAGAGAATTCTCCCAGTCCGCAAGATGATTGTTACCTGTGGGCGACCCGCGATTCTCGACTATGTGCAATATGTGGGAGTCGTTTTGCTTTTATAAGCATTAAGCTTGCATTTAGACAGGAAAGAAAGGGGGTCAAATGAAAACATAAAACATTTGCAAAGGAAAATGGTTCCTAATTTCAGCAATAATTCCTGTCCAAAGGCAGGTACAGAGCATGCCAGGCAGAGGCTCCCGCTGCCCAAACTGCTCTCAATGGCTGCTCTGATTGCCAGGAGATGGAAGAAGCAAGTCAGAGTTCAGGGAATGAAAATAACTGGCCAGTTGTGTTGATTATATACATTTGCTGTGGGCTGCACAGCACAGTGCCTGACAGGGAATTTACCCAGCCATTTCATTGCAGAAAGAAAGAAAAATAACACAATGCCACTGCCTTTCTGAGAGTCCTTTTTTATTTAAATGGAAATAAACAGATTCTATAAATGCCGATTTTTTAAACTTTGATAAAATAAAATGTGCATCGCAGGGTGTCTGCTACCAAACTGTCTTCTGAAATTGCAGCAGGACGTTCTACATGCCTACTGGCCATTTAATTTAATGGGATTTTTATTAGTGTACACACACTGGTTATTTAAACCACAGGGGTCTTTGCAGGTAAAGGCACGGAGGGAACAGGAAAGGAACCCAAAGGCTTCGGTTCTATTTTAAGAGCAATATTAACGACGTGGCATTTGGTATTCATTTATTTAAATTGTATGCCAACTAACATGTTTTTGAAGGCATTAGATGGAATATCACTTTTAAGCAGGTAAAAAAGGAATAGATTGGATAAGGGATTTGTTTTAACATTGTTCCGTTCCTTCCACTCCCGAGGACAGCCCAATTGGTACACGATTGCTTACTCCATTTTCCTGGGGCTACAAAGGGATCGGGGTCTAGAAAGATGTGATTTTAGCAGCGAGAGCATCAAGAAAACAGTCACATTCCCCAATCATCTTGGCTGTTCTGCTCAATTCCACTTCTTTGCTCACCTCATCACATGACCACACAACAGTCCTGGGATGAAACAGAGAGTTTATGCCAAGAGTCGAACCTGCTCTAGCCAAGTGGACTTCTAATGAGGACATCAGCACTTGGAGGAACAGCCACAGCAATTCAATTAGCTCCTTTTTCAATATCTGGCTTTAATAAGATCATTTAACGGGCTTTTATTATCATTAATGCCAATGCTACAGATACATCTTAATGATCAATTTTCTCTGAACTCCATTCTTCTCTTTGGCCAGCTCATATCTCAAATACTTGTTTTAAATTTTCTTCTAAGTGTCTTAAATAGAACTGGAATTCTGCTTTCAAGATGTTCAAAGGACCTCATATGAGCCAAAATGAAAGATCTTTTTCTTGGTTTCAGGTTTAAAGTTTAAATTTTAATTAAGGCTGAGTGAGCAGGTTAAGAATTTAAAGCCTCCTGCTCACTCCTGAAATGAACGCAGGTTCTAGCTATTCTGTGAGTCTTGAGAAAAACGTTAGGAGAAAAGTAAAAAAAGAAATATATTTTTCACTTCCTGGATTAGTTGGGCAAAGGAAGGGAGAGCAGAAACCTAAAACATGTGAAGGAAAACTGGGATCCTATTGAGGCTGTAAGCAGCTAAGACAGCAGCATCATTTGGGCTTTCCAGGATGGACATGATGCAGGTGGCTGAGTAATTAACAACCCAATCAGGAAGTCTGACGCAAAAGAAAATGGACCTCTGGGAGAAGTGCATCTACGGAAGTCTTCTTTGTAGTTTCCATGTGAAATATTGGCTGTTGGAGAAACTCACACTCCGAGAAGCCTCTGAGAAGTTTGCTGGGAGACAGACCTTTGGGTCTTTTCTTATTTCAGCAACTTCTCTCCCTGTCAAGGAAAGCATTTATCAAGCATTTAATATGTGCTGACCATTCTGCTAAGCCCTGGTGATACAAAGAGAAAAAGCAAAGATAATCTGTGAGCAAAAGCACCTTGGGCTTCATTGAGGCAGATAAGATATAAAAGAAAGTTCAAGGAAAAGTGAAGGCAAAAGCTTGGAAGACCTCAGGGGGGCAGGCAGAAGATCAGCTGGCAAGTCTTGGGTTATTCTCAGTAGGTCCTATGACAATGTGGGTAGACTTTAGGCAGAGAATCAAGTGACCTACTAAGTCTAAGGGGACTTGAGAAAGCAATGTCAGTGAAATGATGAGGACTCATGTTTTCTGACTCGGGCATCTCAGTCATGTCCAACTCAATGAATCCCTCTATTTTGTTAGAAGGGATAGAATAGGCACTCTGATCTCATAGGCTAGGTCAGGGGAGATAGTGAAGGGGGGGGGGTAATAATTTATTTGAAACATCAAATCAAACAGAATTTTTTATTATAATGTCCAATCATTGCAATATGATTGTCAAATCTGTCAAATTGAGGTAAATCAGCATTAACTACTTGTAAAATCCATATAATAAGAGTTTAAATTTCAATAATGCTTTGCATTTTGCAGGGAATTTTTATCCATTCTTCATTTTGAACATCATGACAATCCTGTGAAGTACACATTTATGAACCCATTATTAAGAAGAAGAATTTTGTTATATATCGTCTGAATGCAGATCTTTCCTCTGTTCATATTCCTTTAAATCTTCTCTTACATTTCTAATATACATTTTATTTTCCCAATTACATCAACAAATTTTCAACATATATTTTCCAAAATTATAAGATCCAGATTTCTCCCTCATTTCCTTCCCTTTCCCCTCCCAGAGACAGGAAGCAATTTGATCTGGGTTTTACATGTGTTATCATGCAAATCTTACTTCCATATTAATCAGTGCTCTAAGAATACTCATATAAAACTGAAATCACAAAATAAAAACACAAATAAATTAAAGTGAAAAATAGTATATTTCATCTGCATTGTGACTCCTAAAGTTCTTTCTCCAGAGATGACTAACCTTCTGTCACAAGTCCTTCAGAATGGTCCAGGATCCTTGATTTGGTGAGAGTAGCTCTTTCACAGTTGTTTATCAGACAGTATTGCTCTTACTGTGTACAATGTTCTCCCCCTTTTGCTTATTTCACTGAGCATCAATTCATATAGATATTTCCAGATTTTTCTGAAATAATCCTGTTCATTATTTCTTATACCACAATATTATTCCATCACCATTATATAGCACAATTAGTTCAGGCATTTCCTAATTGATGTGACTTTTCCCCTCAATTTCTAATTTTTTGCCAACCCCAAAGCAGCTGATCTAAGTATTTTTATACAAGTGAGTCATACCCCCTTTTGTTGATATCCTTGGGATACAGACCTAGGAGTGGTTTTACTGGATTAAAGAGTATCTACAGTTTTATAATCCTTTGGGTATAGTTCCAAATTTCCCTCTAGATTGGTTGGATCAGTTCACAATTCCACCAAGAATACATTAGTATCCCGCATTTGTCACATCCCCCTCAACATTTATCACTTTCCTTTACTGTCATATTGGCCAATCTGATAGGTGTGAGGTGGTACCTCAGAGTTGTCTTAATCTGCATAACTCTAATAAAGAACTATTTAGCAATTTTTATATGATTATTGATTTCTTTGATTTCTTCATATGAAAACCTCTTGCTTGTATCCTTTTACCATTTATAAATGGTACCAAGCTGGTACCAAACTGTCTTCTGAAATTGCAGCAGGACATTCTACATGCCTACTGGCCATTTAATTTAATGGGATTTTTATTAGTGCACACACACTGGTTATTTAAACCACAGGGGTCTTTGCAGGTAAAGGCATGGAGGGAACAGGAAAGGAACCCAAAGGCTTCGATTCTATTTCTTATAAATTTGACTCAATTACCTATATGTTTGATGAATAAGATTTTTATTAGAGAAATTTGATACAATTTTTCCCCTAGTTTATTTTCTTCCTACTAACCTTGGTTACATTGGTTTTGTTTGTACAAAACCTTTTTTTTTAAATTTAATATAATTGAATTATTCATTTTATATCTCATAATATTTTCTCTCTTATCTGTTCAAAAATTCATCCCTTTTCTATATATCTGACAGGTAGACTATTCTATATCTCCCTGATTAACTTATGGTTTATTACTTTATGTCTAAATCATACACTCATTTTCTACTTATCTTGATATAGGATGTGGTTAATACCTACTTTCTGTCATACTGTTTACCAGTTTTCCTAGCAGTTTTTGTGAAATTGTGAGTTCTTACCCCCCAAACTGTGATCTTTGGGCTCATCAAACACTAGATTGTTTAGGTCATTTACCTCTAATCTATTCCATTGATCTACCATTCTATTTCTTAGCTAGTGAGTACCAGATTGACCAGATTGTTTTGATGATTGCTGCTTTACAGTGAAGTTTGAGCTCTGCTACTGGTAAGTCACCTTCCTTCACATTTTTAAAAAATTAATTGTGTTCATATTATTGATCTTTTGTTCTTAAAGATTAATTTTGTTATTATTTTTCTAGTTCTGTAAGATAAACTTTCATAGTTTGATTTGTATGGCACTGGATAAGTAAACTAATTTAGACAGAAATGTCATTTTTATTAAAATAGCTCATTTTGCCTATGAGTAATTTATTATTTCCCCAATTCTCTATAACTGACTTTATTTGCATGAAAAGTGTTTCATAATTGGGCTCATAATTGTGTTCATAAAATTCCTGTATTCGCCTTGGCAAGTAGATCCCCAGGTATTTTATTTTGTTTAATTTTTTGAAATGGAATTTCTCTTGCTGCTAAACTTTGTTGCTAATATATATATATAATGCTTTTGATTTATGTGGGGTTTCTTTTCTGTCCTGTACCTTTACCAAAGTTATTAATCATTTCAACATTTTTCCTAGGACTCTCTAGGTATATCATATCTTCTGCAAAGGATAGTTTAGCTTCCTCGTTGCCCACTTTAATTCCTTCAATTTATTTTTTTTTCTCTTATTGCTAAAGCAAGCATTTCCAATACAATATTAAATCAGAGTAATAATAATGTGCATCTTTGCTTCACTCTTGGTATTACTGGGAAGGCTTCTAGTTAATCATCATTACAAATCATATTTGCTGATGGTTTTAGATAGGTACTACTTATTTTAAGGAACATACTATTTATTCAAATGCTTTCTAATGTTTTTCACAGGAATGAGAACTGTATGACACCAAAGGCTTTTTTTCTAATATTAAAACAGCTCTGAATTCCTGGTATAAATTCCACATGATCAAACTGAATACCCTAACCTTAACCCTAACCCTAATCTTTGTGACATATTGCTGTAGTCTTGTTAGCATTTTACTTAAAATTTTTGAATCTATATTCATTAATAAAATTAGCCTATCATTTTCTTTCTGCTTTTGCTGTTCCTGATTTAGATATGTAGAGAAATATTCATTAATTAACTAAGAGTTCATTAGGAAATAGGATTAATGAGAAAAATTTATTGATAGATACATGAGAGATGAATGAGATGGGGTTTCCTTAAATCTGAATAGAACTTCAGATATGAATGATGGAAGAGAATTTTTCCAAGGAACTTTGGAAAAGACAGTTGGTCCAAGAACTTTCTTTTGGGCTGACCTAGTTCAAGGAAGGTTGTCCAAGAGAGGCTCTGCAAGTTTGGAGAATCTTGGTGAATTCACGTCCTGAAAACCCATCTTATCAGGCCATAGGAGATTTTTTGGGTGCAGTACCTGTGCTTGCCCCAATAGGTGGCAGGAAAGACTGACCAAATTGAGTGGAGAAGGCAGTTGAATTTCTGATCAGCTGGAAATCAAATATGAGCAGCAGGAAATATAATCCTGACTTATTCTTTTCTATTATATGTTATATTTTAGATTAGGATAGATAGTTAAGGATTTGGGGTTTTAGATAAATAGGAAGAGAGGATAGTCTTGACTCTGTTTGAGAGAGAAGCAGGTCCTCCCAAACCAGATTGGTTTGGGTGGTTATAGTTAGGATTTAGTACTAAATAGGGACCTTACAAAAACATAAGAAATACTTTTCTGTTTTTCCTTTTACTTTCCCTTCTTTAAATTTTTTACCTGAAATAAATAGTTTTATATAACTGGCCTGAGCCGGAATTTTTTAGACTGATTTGAGAAACCATCTTTCTCAAAAGTCAATGCAATAGCCTGTCCACTCAAGACACAAGTATTGGTAATATCCATGCCAATACCAATAATCAATAAGGGTTCAATACCCTTACAACAGGTATAACCACCATATTTGTGTCATAGAAAGAATTTGTTAGGACTCTTTGTCTATTTCCCCAAATAGTTTAGACAAGGGCAGGATTAATTGTTCTTGAAATGTTTGATGGAATTTACTTATGAATCCATATGATTCTTATGGATCCATATGAATCTTAAAGAGCTCATTGCTGTCTTTTCAGTTTCTTTTTCTGAACAGGGATTATTCAAGTATTCTATCTGCTTTTGTTTATCGGGGCAATTTGTATTTTTTTTAAATCTTCATCCATTTCATAGAGATTATCAGATTTATTATCATTTAATTATTTAAGAGTTCCTAAAATTGGTTTATTTTCCATTTTATTGGTAGTGAAGTCACCATTTTCATTTTTGAAACTTGTCATTTGATTTTCTTCTTTTTTAAAATGAAATTAACCAATGCTCTATTTCTCTTTGCCCCTTAAAACCAACTTCTAGTCTAATTTGTTAGTGCAACGGTTTTCCTGCTTTCAATATTTTTGTTTTTACTTTCTCCTTTATTTTGGGGTTTACAGTTTGGTCTTTAATTGAAAATTTATAATTTGTTATTTTTCTTTTTTTTAGTTGCACAGCCAATTCATTGATCTGTTTTTATTCTTTATTTTATTGATGTAAGCATTTAGAGATATAAAATTTCCCCTAATAACTGTTTTGATTTTACTTAATGAATTTTGATGTGTTGTTTCCTCATTGCCATTCTCCTTAATTAAATTATTAATTGTTTCTAAAATTTGTTCTTTGATCCATCCCATTTTTAGAATTAGATATTTTTAGCTTACAGTTAAGTTTTAATTATCTTTCCATAGACCCATATTGATTATAATTTTTATTTTGTTATGATTTGCAAAAAAATACATTTAGTTTTTTTATTTTTTTTTTTACTTTTCTGTGTATTGATTTAGAACCTTGATTCCTAGAGGCTACATTTCTCATAATCCCCCTTTCCTTTTCCTGTTTGTACATTTCCTTACGTGGATGGAGCTTTGAGTTTCTGTTTCTGCCCTTCGGACCCCTTCTGGCTCGTAATAGTGGGAAGGAGGAAGCATTTTGGGTGTTTTCTGGAGTTTTTTAATTCCTCTTTGCTCTAAGACAATTTTAATAAATAGTATTAAATAATACCCAAAAAGCTTTGGACTATGGCAACCTGTCACTAGTTACTTAACTATTATGAGACTTTTGCTCAATGACTAGGTCTAATCCAAGGAGAAACAGACCACAGAGGAGCACAGAACTTCACTTGCAAAATGCCAAACAAGCAAAAAAAAGGTGAAAGAAACCAAACCAATCCTATAGGGATTGATGCCATTCTGCACTAAAAGCACAATGACTTGATCATGCATGAGACATATGTTAAATGCAGAACTTCCTTGTATCAAACTCTCTATCAAGCATTTAACATCCTTTGCTCTGGCTCCATTATCCCCCCCCCAAAAAAAAAGAAAAGGGTTGAACCAGGAAATTCTATTTTCCATTGTCTCGAGATCTAGGGTTTTTTTTCTTCTATTTTCTTTCATTATGTGACAACTTATTATTGGGTTAGTGACTAATTGTTGTTGTATGCTTATGGGACATGGATCACTACAAGAACCTGTTGTGAGTTGTGATTTTTTTCCTTTTTTTCTTTCTCCCAGAATTTTTCTCTTTTTCTTCAAGTTTTCTTTTTATATTTTTTATCTGACTCAGAAGTTATTTTTAAAATGTTAATTTCTTTGATTCCTTGATGTTTTTTGATACTTGATTCATATGCCTTATGACTCGACCATGTGTCCCTGTGTAATTCCTACATGCATCCCTGTATCCTCCTCAGGGGGTAATGTATTATTGTTGTCCTCAGGGGGGACTATATTCTTGTTGTGAACTTTGACTTGAATTTGAGCCAATTTTAGAACAAGAGACTATCTCCCAGAATCTAGAAGGTGCCATGAAGATGACTGCAGATACCACATGCTGTACCAGAAGATCCAGTGTGAACTTTGAGATATGGCAAATTTGAACCTTGGTGGGGGGGGGGGGTTGAAATGCTTTTGTTTGAATGTACACTCTTATACTAAAGGGGACTGCCCCCAATTGGCTTTTTGTCAATGCACCTATTATTGCTTTTATTCCTTTACCCTTTTATTTTCATCTTATCCCCAAATTATTATAATTTCCCTTTAAAAACTGTAATATTTGTATATACCTCTAGTTCAAGTTATGTTAGTTATGTTCTCATGATCCAATGGGGATACTGGTCTCCCAAAGGATCACAGGGAAAACTGTATTGATTTAGAATCTTGAACCCTAAAGACTACATTTTCCACAGTCCCCTTTTCCTTTTTCTGTTTGTGTGTCCCCATATGTGAATGGAGTTTTGAGCTTCTGTTTCTGCCCACACTGGCTCTCTCTCTGGCTCATACTTGCGGGAAGGAGGGAGCATTTTGGGGGCTTGCTGGAGTTTTTACAATTCCCTTTTGCTCTGTCAATTTTAATAAATAGTATTAAAATAATACTTAGAGTATTGAATATTAATTTTGATATTTACATCTACATTCAGTTGGGAAGTTTTAATGACCTAATATATAGTTATTTTTTGAATAATTTCCATGTACTTCTGAGAGGAAAGTATATTCTTTTCTATTCCCATTCAATTTTCTCCAAAGAGCTATTAAATCTATTTTTTCTAAGGTTCCATTTACCTCCTTTAATTTCTTTCTTGTTCTTTTTTTCATCAGATTTATCAAATTCTGAGAGTGAAAATTGAGGTTTCCTATTAGTATAAATTTACTAGCTTCTCCTGTAACTCATTTAATTTCCCCTTAAATAAGAGGATATATCATTTGGCACATATATGTTTAGTATTTATATTACTTTATTGTTTGTTACTTTAATTGAGATATGATTTTATTCCTTATCCCTTTTAATTAGACCTATTTTTACCTTACCATTTCTGAGATCATGATTGCTACTATTGTTTTGTTTTGTTTTTTACTTCAATAGCACATAATAAATTTTGCTACAGTCCCTTACATTTACTGTGTATAACTCCCTGCTTCAAATGTATTTCTTGCAAATAGCTTATCATAAAATTCTGGATTTTAATCTAATCTGCTATGGGCTTCTACTTTATGGGTAAGTTAACGCCATTCATATTTAGTTATGATAGCTAACTGAATATTCTCCTCAATCTCATTTTACTCCTTTTATCCTGCTCTTTCCCTCCTCTACTGTCACTCTGTCCCTCGTTACAAGTATTTTGCTTTTAGTCATGCCTCCCCCATCATTTCTCCTTCCCTTCTGTTATCTTTCATACCATGTTTTATTCCCCTTGTACTTCTTTATAGAGTGAGATTGGATTCTATACTCAAATGGATATGGTTGTTGTTTGCTCTTTTTTCCCCTCTCTCTAAACCAATCTCATTATCAGAGTTTAAACAATGTCAGTAACAACCTTAACTCATCCTCCTCCTCCCCCTCCCCTAACATTTTTTTTTTTTGCAAATTTTAGGTGAAATAATTTCCCTCATTTTACTTCTCTCTTCCCTTTTCTCTGAGGGTAATTGTGTGTGTGTGTGTGTTTTACTCCTTGATTCATTTTTTGCATGTCATATCATCCTAATCAACTTACTCCAGCACCCTCTGTATATGAATATTTATTCTACCTGTTCTAATAATATTAAAATTTTAAGATTTACATTTTTACATATAGGAATATAGCAGTTTGAATCTTCTAAATTTTCTCTTTCTTTTCCTTTTTAAGCTTTTCTTGAGTTTTGTATTTGAATATCCTATTTTATTTGTAAGTCTAGTCTTGATATCAGGAATGTTTTTATTTTATTTTAGTAAATGACCACTTTTCCCCCTGAAAGAATTCACTCTTTTTTGCTGAGTAAGTAATTCTTGGTTGTAAACCTAGTTCCCTTGTTTTTAAGACTATCATCTTCTAAGCCTTCTGATACTTTAATGCAAAAACTGCCACGACCTATGTAATTCTGACTGTGGGTCCATGATATTTGAATTCTTTCTGGATTCTTGCATTATTTTGTCATTGACCTGGGAGCTCTTGAACTTGGCTATAAAATTCCTGGGAGTTATCATTTGGAGATTTATTTCAGGAGATGATCAGTGGATTCTTTCTTTTTCTATTTTACCCTCTTGTTCAAAGGAAGTTTTCTTTGCCACTTGTTCTTTACTTCATGGTTAGGCTGTTTTTTCCTTCGAATAATGGTTTTCAGAGAGTCAAATACTTCTTAATTTTCTTTTCTCCTGGGTTTATTTTTTTCAATGATGCATTTTATATTTTCTTCTTTTTTAATATTTTAATTTTGTGTTAGTTTTTTCTTGATATCTCAGTGAGGCATTAACTTCTACTTACACATTTTTAATTTTTAGGAAATTATTTTCTTCCATGAATATTTGAGTCTCCTTTTCCATTTGGCCAATTCTACTTTAAAAAAAATCTTTTCTTCATTGAATTTTTGTACCTCTCTTTCCATTTGTCACATCTGCTTTTTGAGGATTTTTAAATAATGCTTTCAAAGAGAAGAGGGTGACCAATAGTATCAAAGACTATAGAGAGGTCAAAGAAAGTGAAGTTTGAAAAGAAGCCATTAGATTTGACAATGAGATCATTGATCACTATGAAGAGAATAATTTCAGTTGAATTATGAGATCCAAAATCAGATGAGAGAGTTAAGAAGAGAATGAAAGAAAACCAAGTCAGATATGGATTATAGACATCCTTCTAAGGTATTTAAACAGGAAATATAAGAGAGATAGAACATGATGGATGGCTCAGTAAAATGAAAAATTTTATTTGTTTATTTATTTTAAAGGATGGGGACACATAAGTGTACTATAGGACCTTTCTCTTTAGTGGTAGGATAAGCAAACAACACAAACTCAGGAAGAGGATTCTGTGGTTAGAAGTTCATGGACACTTACACTAAAGTGAACTAAAGTACATAGTATTGTGACATATCTTTTCTGGGTCCACAAAGTATTGAAGAAATATTACACACATGCACACTATTATTCATTCATTCATTCATTCATTTATGTCTGGCACTTCTTGATCTGGAATACTATAGTATGCTCATACAATTCATGTTTTGTTTTGTTCTTCCTGGCAAAGATATTGGTGTGGATTACAACTTCTTTTTCCAGGGGATCACATCTACTATGACCTGCCCATCTTGGGTAACCCTGCATAGGATAGTTCATATTTTCAGTTAACTTTGCAAGCCCCTCTGCCATGACAAGATAGTGTTCTGGGAGAGGGTATGTTATTCATGGTTGATAGATAACTATCATCTATTTATATCCACCTACGACATATGTATATATATATATGTATGTATATATATATACACATATATATCCATATAGTTATATATGTAGATAGAGTATATATGCACACACATATCTATATATGCATATAAAATTTTATATACATTATAAATAATACATATCTTGTCCAGTATGATAATTGGGAACTTTATTTTTTTATTCTATAGTGCTTGACATTATAGTGATAATAACATTTCAATATGAAGTCACTTCAGCTAAGTGTCCAAAATGTCTATAGAAATATGTAGGCAAATGCCTACAGAAACACACAGGCAAAAGAGATAGTGGTTCTTTTCACCTTTTAACTCTGTGTCAAATGAATAAGGATCAAATTTTTTTGATTGGAAAAACTTTTAATCTGTTGCAAAGGCCTTAAATCATTCTCTTCCTACTGTCTTAAATAAATAATATTAGATCCTTTCCCCAGTTAATGGTCCTGATTAAAAAATATAAACTACCCCTACACTCATATCTGGTATTAATATTCTATTCCAAGACATATTCCATCAAATGTGAGAATAATTAGGAGGTCTTCCTATGTTTGGTACTAATTACATGTCCTTAAATAAACCAATTCTTGGGTATAAAATTTTGTAACCTGAATCATCAACATTTCTGCATGTCACCAGCTAAGTCTTGTAAGAAGAGGTAGTAAGAGATAATCCACTTTAAATAATCATGGATAGCATAAAATTTGTGTGACTATATCTGCAAAAACAAACTCAGGAACTGTACAAATATAATTATAAAATATTTTATGCAAATAAAGTGAGATTTAAATAATTTGTGAAATATTAATTATTCATGAATAGGCAGAGCCAATACAATTAATGTGACAATCTTACCTAAAATAATCTACTTATTCAATGCCATCCCAATTAAATTACTAAAAAATTTTTTTTCACTATAAAAGTCATAAAAAAATTCATTTGAAAAAAGAAAGGTCAAGATTATCAAAGGCATTAATGAACATGTAAAGGAAGGAGGCTTAGTTTTAAACTGTATTATGAAGCAATAATTATCAAAGCCATATGGTATTGGTTAATAGAAAAATATATCAGTGGAACAGAATGGAAATGGAATAAGTGGTTATAAAAGATTATTGTAACCTTGCATTTGATGAAAGAAAATATCAGTGTTTTTAGAATAAAAATTCATAATTTTGTAAAGTTGTTGGGGAAATTGGAAAAGTTTTATAAAAACTAGATTTAGACCAATTTCTTATAATACTTATCAAAATAATATCAAATTAGGTACATGATGTAGACATAAGTGGAGATATAATCAAATTAAAAGTACAGGGAAAATATTATATATCAGATTTATGGATAGGAGAAGAATTTATAAATAAGAGATATACCCAAAGAGTTGTGAATCTGTGTTTACTTTTTGGCCCAGCAATGTCACACTATTGGGTTGTATTTTATAAGATGTTTAGGGGCAGGGGGGAAGAAAATAATCTATAAGTTCTAAAATACTTAAAGTAACTCTCTTTGCAGTGACAAAGAAGTGAAAACATAAGGGATTCCCATTAAATTGAGAATGAATAAAAAGGAATATGATTGTGATGGAATACTAATATGCCTTAAGAAAAAATGTGGCTAATTTTTTTTAAAAAATGTGGAAAGACCAAATAAAATTAAGAATCAGGAAAAAAACTGAATCAAGAGAACATTATATATAGCAACAGAAATATTGATTGAGGAAAGATGTATGTATGTCCACCTCTAGAGAAAGAAAAGATAAATAGAAATAAGTAAGATATGGCTTTGTATCCACATATATCTCTATCAAATTATGTCTTTTCTAATGGGAGGGAGTGGAGGGGATAGGTGGAGTTACCTGGGTATTTCAATGTAACAAAGAAATAAATTTAAATTAAAAAAAATTAATCCGAACTTTGAACATGTTCCTTCTCCAATTTTTCTTCCTCCTGCTCACAGGGTGAATCTCTTGCTTCAGTAGGAGCAAATACAAGTTTGTTTATATTGCCATTTTTATATATGTACTCTTTGCTTACTGCTTGCTGTGACACATACTAATACTAATGATAATGTGCTCCTAATTTGAGGTTTGTTTTATTCCATCTCCCTTAGGCTTCTTTCTCCTTTCTCCTTCTATCATAGGATTGGAAGGTTTTGCACTAAATTCCACCCAAAACCTTCCTTTATAGATGGCAGAAACTGAACTCAGATCTCTCCACTTTGCATTTGTTACCAAAACTGGTTCAAATTTTCAGAACAAGATGCCCTAACTTGGATATAACCTAGTGTCCCATTGCTACACACACACACACACACACACACACACACACACACACACACACACACTTCTACATTTTCTTTTGTATTTTCTTTCCCTTTAGACTGGTAAGCTTCTTGAGGAAAGGGATTATCTTTTTTATTTTTTAATTAACTGTATCTCCAGTGCTTAGAACACTACCTGACAGATTTAGGAGGCATTTAACAAATGTTTATTGCATGGGATTGGATTACTTGTAGAATTTCCTGAGTAGTAATTTTATGGAAATTTCCAAACCCACATATTCATTTTTTATTTGAACAATCTTAATTAATTAATTAATTTAGAATTTTTTCCATGGTTACATGATTCATGTTCTTTCCCTCCCCTCCTTCTACCCCTCTCCTGTAGCCAATGAGCCACTCCACTGGGTTTTTACATGTGTCATTGATCAAGACCCACTTCTATATTATTAATATTTGCATTAGGGTGATCTCTTAGAATCTACATCCCCAATCCTATCCTCATTGACCCATGTGATCAGGCAGTTGTCTTTCTTCTGTATTTATACTTCCACAGTTCTTTCTGGTTTGACTTGAATATTAAATTGGTGGTAGCCAGGGATTTAATTTCTAAATCCCAAAATGAATTACTAAAGTCAAATGGAATTTATTGTAGTTTAATTTACAATAGAGGGAATATATTGGGGAAAAGATAAAAGGGGAGAGAGGGAGAGAGTAAACTCTGGCTTCTTCTGAGCCAGGTAGAAATTCTAAGGCCCTAATCAGGGAAAGGAGTCTCAAGAGGATGGGCCTTTCTTGGGGGTTCACACCTCCAGAAAGGTGGGGAAACTAAATCAGCCTTTCACTCACCATGGTGACCATCTAAAAGGTAAGCAGTCTGAGTTCTCCTGCACAAGTTTCTCCAGGGGTCCAGTTCCATAGCCAAGTGTCTTCACTCCAAGTCTGAGTGTCTGTCTTCCAGTCTCTTTTATTAGTGACTTTTCTTCACTCCAAGCTAGAGAGCATTATCCTCCACTCCAACTCCAAGTCAGAATTCTTTGATCTCTCTTGTGTACCTCTGTTCCCTCTATTTCAGGATCTTTTTCTCTTGTGTCACCTCCCTTAAATTTCACATCTACCAATCACAGCATATGCTCTCTCCAGACCTGTCTACTCTTTAGTTCACACCTTTTTTGGTTAGATTATACCTTTTTTGGTTATATGACACCTTTAGTTTGCACCTTTAGTGGCTAATTACTTTTTTATAGATTAAAATGGGTAGATCTACTTCAAACACTGAGTTAACACTTTTAGGGATTTAAATCTAAAAAATAGACTGGGGATTATAATTCAATCTTCAAATAGATGAAGAGATGAGTACCTTCATTGTTATAGTTAGGGGATTACGATTTAATCTTCACAATGTGAATGAAGTTTTTTTCTCATAAGTCCCTCAGGATTGTCCTGGATGATTGCATTGCTTCTAGTAGAAAAGTAGATTACATTCGATTGTGCCATCGTGTATCAAACTCTGTGTATAGGATTCCCCTGGTTCTGTTCCTTTCATTTTTAATCATTTCCTGGAGGTTTTTCCAGTTCACACCACATATTCATTTTAACCTGAGCTATAAGGCTAAAGAATATACTAAGATAACTGATGAAGAGAGAAAATTCCATTCTTTTAAGAAAAAATAACTATTTAATTGGGAAATTTCTATTTTGTAAGTTGTTATGCTAATGCTAATCCCACAACCTTCCTTTTATTTTTTTAATTTTTAAAAATATCTTTTCACATTTACATATTTTATTTTCTTTCCCTCTCCTCCTCCCTCCCCTCTCCTGGATCCAATAAGCACTACCACTGGGTATATACATGTTATCACTTATACCTATTTTCATATTATTCATTTGTGCAGTAGAGCAATCTTTTAAAACCAAAACCTCCAATCAGATATCCATATAAACAAATTATTAGTCATTTGTTTTTCTTCTGTAATTCTACTCACATGATTCCAAGTGACTCGTGGGAAAGAATGCTGTCCACCTGAAGAGAAATCACGAGTCACTTGGAATTGTCTTGTAGTAGCAAAGTCCATTACATTGTATTGTGCCACAGTGTTTTACTTTCTGTGATGATGTTCTTTCAGTTCAGATCATTTCACTCTGCATCAGTATCTGGACGTTCTTCCAATTCATATAGAAATCTTCCAGTGCATCATTCCTTACAGCATATTAGTATTTCATCACCACCATACACCATAATTTGTTCATTCATTCCCCATTTGAGGGACACCTACTCATTTTCCAGTTTTTTGCCACCACAAAGCGCATGGCCACGAATATTTTTGGTACAAACATTTTTCATTATTATCTTTTTAGGGTACAAACCTAGTAGTGGTATTGCTGGATCAAAGGGCACGCATTCTTTTAAAGCCTTTGGGCATAGTACCAATTGCCTTCCAGAATGCACAACCTTCCTTCCCCACCCCCACCCCCAATTATTTCCCAGGCTTCACTGAAAATAAAGGCAAGTATTATTGCAGTAGTCAGTAAACATTAAGCAAATATTGGCTATATGCCTGACACTATACCCAGTGCTAAGGATACAAATATGAAGGGGAAAAAAAGGATGAATTCTTGCCTTCAAAGTGTTTACAATCCAATGGGGGAAAATAACAAGAAAATTGGAACTTAAATACCTGGTTAGGGAGCAGATAAATGAATTGGGTAGGAATCATTTTTTTAAAGAAAGAAAAGAACAAATTGAAAATTGCCAATTAAATACTAAATTGGAAATTAAAATATATAGTTAAAAAGGTTATAGACAAGGCCAGGGTCTGCAATACAAACAGGGTTAGGAGCAAAATAGACACCCAGACAAAAAGTAATTTCTATCAGTTTTTCTTCCTTACCCATATCTTCTTTCAAAATCACAGGGGGCAAAAATTAAAGCAACCACCCCAAAAACAATTACTACTGCCATTCCCTACAGCAAATATCAAACAAACTACCCAAAAAAGAAAACATCTTAAAATTCCTTCTGAACTTTTTCTTCAAATCTGATACTCCCTGGAGCTAACACACAGCTTCTCATTATTTTTGAATTTCAAGACGCTTGGACATCATGGATCATTAGAGGAAGCTTTATTAAAGGGAGAAGCCTTTAAACTACCTTAAATTGATATGTTACTTAGTCAACATTCTCTCTTTAAAAAGGTAATTGATGTTCATGCGAACAAATGTAAATACATATATACATATGCATAAACATAACACACATGTATACACATACATGCACACACATATTCACACACAAATGCATATATACATATATGGCACACATGTGGGATATGTTCTAGAATCAACCATTTTACCTACAAATATTATTAAAATAATTAATTACTGGAAACATTAAAGATAAATAAGGAAATATTGTTTACCTGGGCAGGCATTGCATTCCTTTTCATTTTACTCATATTTGGGTCTTACTTTTTATATATGATAATTAAAATTTGTCAACTGTTATACTTTATTAATTGGTCATTTTTATAGGAAAGATGTTTATGTTGAAATATGGCATCCAATATTTTTTAGGGATTTTGTTTACTTTCTACACCATTCTTAAATTATTCTAAATTTTGACATCTCTTAGATAGGGTGTTTCTTACAAGACAGTGCTATGTTTGCTTATTTGTTTTATGTTCAGCTTCTAATATCTGCCTTTACTTTTAAATATGCTTAAAAATAAAATTTTTTTTGTTGAATTCTCTGAACATACATATTGCCTTCTTTAGATGACTACATCTTTTTCCCCTTTTAGATTTCTGTTTTTATCTTTCAGTTTCATTATTGAAAACTTCCCCTTCCCCCAGGTCAGAGCTTCCTTGCTGAAAAATGGAATATGATCTCTTCTTAAACTTTTTCTGGATAAATGACAAATTGGAAGAAAGATTCTGTTCATTTGTCCTCAAATTGTACAGCCTTAAAATCAATGACTCTGGGGGAGCTGAAAGCATTAACATAGACTTTAATAATTGGATGTCAATAATTCTTCTGGCCACTTTACTAAGGTAGTTCTCCCAAGAGATGATAGATATAATCTTTTTAAAGGACTTCCAAGAGTCTGGAATAGAATTGCATTCATGTCACTACCTCAGTTTTCTCTCTTTGATTTCCTCAATAATTTTACAAGGTAAGCTTCCTTCTGAACAAATTTCTAGGTGGGATTTTATCTCATCTGGTATTAGACTTAAAGGGTGAAAAATACTATTCTAGCATCTATCGTGGGATAAGGGTCCCAAATCCCACTAACACTGGTGGGTTGGGTGCAGAGTGTAAAAGTTATTACTCCATCAGTGTCTGAGAATACATGAACAATTCTAAGGTTTCTAGCACTGCTACTCATAAGCCCCTATATGGAATGTTCATCATTGTCAACTAGAATTAAGTAAAATTAATAAAAAGTATTAACTGATATGATATTGTAGGAATAATTTGCATGAAAACACACCTCCAAGTCTAGTGCTCATTATTCCACCAGTAACTACAGGTCTAAGGGAAGAGAAGATTCAAATGTTGTGGATATTGGTGGTGAGACATAGATATAGGATACACATATGGAGAAAGGACAATTTACAACCCCTGATTATTAGAAGTTCTTTTCTCCTTTTCAGGAGTGCTAATAAAGTTCTGTCTTTGTGTTAGGTTCCTAAGGGTTGGTTCGCCTACAAAGATCTGCATCTACCCATCCGATTATTATTTTTCCTTCGTGGGGTTCTCAGCTCCTGTTTGGATTCACTGTATCCTACTGGTCCAGTGTGTCCAATGTAAGTGAATGGGTGAAAGGAGAGTAACCCACCCTTTTGACACAGACATATTCCCCTTTATTGTACAAGTACACAAATCAGCACTCTTAAGATGCTCAAGATCCTGTAAATTCTGAAACTGATTCTGACCTGACTTTCTGGATGATGCATTTACTCACTGGCATTTTTGATTCTTTTAGTACTTATCCTCCTGATACTTACACTCAATCCTCCTGAGTGTTATCTACTTTTATACAATAATCAAATCACTTCTCTCTTTCAGAATTAATTAACATTTTTAATAGAAAGACTATATCTTTGATAGACTTAATCAAGAAATCTTAAGCTTTGTAATTTGTTTAGAAACATACTCATAGAGTAAATCCTACATTTCACTTTTAAGTCTCTTTTAGAGGGAAAAAGTATTAAGGGATTCCAATTTTACAATGAAATAACTAAATAATCATATTGGTGTAAACATTATATTGTTTCACCATAGTTAAATCCAGTTAGGATCCCTATGTGAAATTTAAATATTAATGAATTTTCTTCCCAAATAACTAAGTATTTTGAGATAGATGGCTCTCAAAAGAGATTATTTCTACTGACAAGGTGAAAATAAATGCATTTAATTCATTCAGAAAACAGATTTTATATTTATTTATCATTATTATATGACTTTTTCAGTAAATACTAGTACATGTTTTCTAAATAGCTAACTTTTCATTTGAGACCAATTGTAGAATTATTGCCTGCTGGGTATAGTATAGAACTTTATATTCAATATTTCTCTTGTGTAGGATAAGACATAAAACCAAGGACTTTGTCTTTATGGTGATTTAAAAATCCCAAGGCTGTTCACAGCCAAAGGAAAGTTCAGAGCTTTGGACACATTCCAACTTGGTTAATTACTTTCTGCCTTTCTAGATTATGGTGGTTGTTAAAAATATTGTAATTTACAAAAATAACAGCATGTTTATCCACAGAGTCCTATTCCTATGCTTCATTGTGCCAGGGAAGTAACTCTGGGTTTTGTAAGGATAAGCTACTGGATCACAAGTCCTGGCAGGTTCTAAGAAATAGGAAGGCATTCAGTAGTGTCCTGGCAGCAGAACAAGGAGGCTTTCCAAGGACCAGGCCACCTAATTATTCAGTGGCTCATTAGCAGGAAGTTGGCCACTTTGTGATGAATAATTTTGCCATAAAGCAAAGAAAAAAATGCAAATGGCCCTGGTCCTACATAGCTCCATTTTACTTTCAAATTAGAAAACAGGGTCAGAAAAGGTGCTTTGAATTGGACATTATAAGACAATCTATAAACTTTACCTTAGCTAATGGTTCTCTCAATGCGACATCTTTATCTATTGATGTATCCAAACAAATATAGAATTCTATCAATCTTGACATTCTTATTCTAAATAGAACCAGAAGAAGGAAATCACTTTTAAGTGGAACGATGGCTCAGAGGTACACCTTGGAGAGGTATACAGAAGACTTGGCAGAATGGGGTTCATCACATGTCAAGGGTACAAGGCACAGTATTTGATAGGAAGGCATTTAATCACGGCACTTTAGAGTGTTCATATTATGCATTTTCAAAAGAGAATTTCCATGAGCATAAGATCAGTTTCTATACAACCGCTTTTCCTGAGAATGAAAAGTAAAAAAACAAACAAAAAAAAAACAACTTTTACTGGGACTTATTAAGATGCTCTAAATTAAATCATTATCCTGTTCAATAAGTCCTAACTGTAATTTCAAGGGGGGGGATGAGTTTAGATAAAGAGAAATCATTGGTAAACCCAGATCAGAAAGGAAAAAGACAGAGGCCAAAGTCTTCTAGACAAGAGGAATCTAATATTTATATGGCATTTACACTGGAATAGGCATTGTGCTAGTGACTTTACAATTATTTTCTCCCTTGATCCTCACAACAACTCAGGGATGTAGATATTATTATCCTCATTTTGCATATGACTAAACTATAATAAACCAATCCAGTGCTATGCTTGGGATCAAACAACTAATAAATATATGAGGCTTAACTTGAACTCAGGTCTTCCGGACTCCATAAGTACTGTTTATTCACTGTACTATTGAGGTACCACAAGACTTCTAGTACAAATTGAATGAGATTCAAATGTCATTGGGAAATGACTAGCAAAAACAAGTGAAAATACAATAAAACAGAGGTAACTACATTTTAAAAGGAACCAGCCTGTTGGAATCATTGTATATTGGTGTCAGATTGCAATAGAAATAGGTCCATGCCGACACATTTGACTTAGACCACCAAAATATAACATTCTCTACGTTGGAATATATTTTGACTTATTTTGCTTTTTTCTGCTTCTGATTATAGGATTCAGATTCTTGCACAGTTTTGACTCTTCTAGATCACACAGCAGCTTCCCTCAATATACCATGAATATTTTTATTAAAAATGAATTCCTAGGTGCTACCCATGATATATGATATCATCACACACATTGGAAATGTATTACATTTTCTCATTGCCATATGTCACTTCCCATCACCCCAATCAAGGTTTTCTTGGCAAAGTCAAAGCCCCAAATACTTATTATTGAAGTGGTAATACATATGCAGGTCACACAGTAATTTTTTTAGAATAAAGATAAAATCTGTTGTTAACTATAAAGATAAAAATAAGACAAAGCTCTCAGATGCCACAAAACAACTCAATATTGGCCTATTCAAAATTATAATAAAATTTTATTTATGGATGTAAGGCATAAGAATTTCATTCATCCAAATTTTATTAAATGCCATCTATGTGTCAGGCACTAGGCTAAGTGCTAGGGATACAAAAAGAGACAAATGACCGTTCTTGCCCTTTAGGTGATGGCACTTAAATGAGTAAGACAACATGCAAATAAATATTGGAAAGTTAGCTGTATACATATGGGATGAATAGGAAACAAAGAGAGAAAGCACTGACATTAGGAGCAGCTAGGGGAGATTTCCTGTAAAAGCAGGGGTTCTAGTCAGTCTAAAGGAATCCATGGAGGTCAGTAGTCAGAGGGAATGAGAGAATATTCTAGGCATGGAGGCCAGCAAGAGGAAATGTCCGGAGCAGAGATGTGAAGTGTCTTTTTTTCTAAGACAGCTGAGAAGCTAGTGTCACTGGACTAAAAAGTGGGTAAAAAAAGCAAAAAGTGAGAAATTAGGTGAAGAAGGACTCTGTATGCCAAATAGGAGCTTTTGTATTTGCTGTTGGAGGCAATAGAGAGCCACTGGAGTTTACCCAGTATGATCAGACTTACATTTTAGGAAAATAATGTTGATGACAGACTAGATAATTGGATTGGAGAGAGGAGAGACTTGAGGAATCAGTCCGTCTGGCAACTACTGTAAGAGCCCAGAAGGAAAGTGATGAGGACCTGCACCAGAGCAGTGGAAAGGTCAAAGGAGAGAAGGACTCATATTGGAGAAATGCTTCAAAAGGGAAACTGACAGGTATTCACAAGAGCTTGGAGGTGAGGAGCAAGAGCTAATGAGGGATCCAAGACAGCAACTGTAGAGTTAAGAAGTGGGCACACTTCAAGAGGAAAGAGAATATGTTCTGTTTGGAGTGTGTTGAATTCAAGATGGCTACTGGACATCCACTTTGCTCAGCAATTAGAGACGTGAAATTGGCAGTGAGTAAAGAGGTTGGGGCAAGAAAGGTAGACTTGAGGATCTTCCACAGTAAGAGGGTCATTCAGTACCTGGGAGCTGATGAGATCCCTAAATGGAGTAGACTCAGGAGAGAAGAGGACCCAGGACAGAGCCCTGAGGAAGACTTACACAAAAATAATGTACAAAGGAAGTTACGTAACAAGCCCCAAAGCTTAAAAGTGCCTTAAAGATTGAGTACTTCACATAGTTAAAAAGCAGTAAGAGATTCAGAAGCCATGTTTGGTAAGAGGACTGACAGAAGTCTTCTTCCAAAGAATGACAATGAACACAGGACGAGAAACAAGGAAAATGACAAGGTCTGCATAGGTTTCTGTAACACGCTTTTCTCACCACCATTACGGGAGCCCCTCCCCACCAAAATGACAGTGGAGACAGAAGTTTGATTTGGAAAGAGAACAAAGATAAGAAAAGGAGCGGGACTGTCCCACGTGTACAGATGTTATCTGTGCAGGCAGTAGCACACCTGTGAAAGCATCAGGATACGAATTTACATGGTAGTAAATGTATAAGCATCTATTTTTCAAATCTTATATTAATTTTTATTTAAGAATCATGAGTGAGGGAGAATATTCGTGTATTCCTGAATCTGCATTCTGGACCAAATATTTGGCTTTTTACGTTTTCTTTGTCCTTAGGAATCCATTTTAATATCTTCCTTTTAACAAAATTTGGTCTTGTTATGATTTTTTGAATTTATTACCAGGAACTTGATAAGCATTAACAAATGGGGAAAAAGAGCACCACATACGAAATTGTGATCTCCATTACATACAGATTTTTAAAATATTCCAAATATGAAACACAATTTTTCTTGTTTGGGTCTTATTCAACCTTTTTGTTTCCTCTCATTAGCATTTTTAAATGATGCTTCAATGTTCTTTTCTTTCCTTTTTGATATGATTATCTTTAACTTATTTCTTTTCAAAAACTTCATATTCAACAAAAAACTAATAAATTTTGAAAAATAATTTATCTTCCTTTTAATCATCCCACTTCCCCAAGGTAGATTTTTAAATAGATTATTCATAGAATATCATATAATATATATATATATATATATATATATATACATATATCCCTGTTTGTTATGTTGAAATGAGACACATATTGCTTACACTAGAGAAAAATTCATGGCGAATAAAAAGTGAAGGATATGTCTCAATCTGAATTCAGATTCCATTTCCTTCTCTGGTGGTGGATTTGTTTTTTATCAACAATTCCTTGGAGTTGTCCTGAATCCTTGTCTTGTTAATAGTTAAGTCTTTCACAGTTGATCATACATTATTGTTGTTACTGTGTACAACATCCCCCTGGATTTGCTGTCTTTATTTTACATCACTTTAAGTCTTTCAAGGTTTTTTCTTTTTTGTTGTTGTTGTTGTCATCTTATTTGTCATTTTATGGCATAGTATTATTCTATTACACTAATATACCATAAATTCATCAGTGATTCATCATTTGATGGACATTCCTTTAATTTCCAGATTTTTGAAAACATAAAAAGAGCTATTATAAATATTTTAGAACATAGAGTTTCTTTTCCTTTTTCCTTGATCACTTTAGGAAATAAACCTCATAGTGGTGTAGCTAGGTCAAAATGTATATGCAGTTTTTATTTTTTTCATTCTTTGAGCATTAATCCAGAATGCTCTCAAAAAAGATCAGTTCACAGCTCCACAAACAATGTATTTGTTTCTCCATTTTCCACATCTCCTCCAACATTTGTCATTTTGACTTTTTATCATTTCAGTCAATCTGACAGGTATGAGATGATATCTGAGTTGTTTTGCTTTGCATTTCTTTTTCATATAATTATATATTGTTTTGATATTTTCATCTCAAATCTATTTAATCATACTTTTAAACTACTTATCAATTTGGGGATCACTTGTATTCCCATACAGTTGGCAAAATTGTATTTATATTTTAGATGTCAGACCTGTATCCAAGAAACTGTCTAGAAACACCCCACATACATACACACACACACACACACACAACTTACTGCTTTCCATATAATCTTAGCTACATTACTTTGATTTGTGCAAAACCTTTTTAATTTAATGCATTCATTATTATCTATTTCATATTTCACAATGCTTTCTATTTCTTGTTTGTTCACCTTCTTCTCCTTTACATAAATCTGATAGATATGTCACTAATTCTTCTAATTGATTTAATAATCACCTTTTATACATAGATCTTGTATCTATTTTTAATGCAGCTCAGTAAATGGTATGAAATTTTGGTCTATGACTAGTGTGTGCTAAACCACTTTCCAGTCTTCCCAACATTTTTCACCAAATAATGAATTTTTAGTCCAAAAACTTGAATCTTAATATTTGTCAAATATTAGGTTACTATATTTTGGCAACTGTTTATTATGTCTATTCTGTTCCACTGATTTATTTTTTTCTATTCCATAGCCAGTACTAGATAGTTTTGATAACTACTGTATTATAAGATAGCTTGAAATATATTATTGCTAAACATTGTTCCTTAACATTTTTTACATTTCATTTGATGTTCTTAATCTTTTGTTCTTTATTCCAAATGAATTTTGTTATTTTAATCACATTCAATAAAATCTTTTTTCTGTGTAATTTAGTTGGTTTGGCATGGAATAAGTAGATTACATTAGACAGAATTTTCATTTTATTGATAGTGACTATACCCACCCATGGACAATTAATATTTCTCCAATTATTAAAATTTGACTTTATTAGTTACTTTTTAAATTATGTTCATATAATTTCTGGGTTTTTTGGAAAGATATACTCCTAGCTATTTATTTCTATCTATGTTTAATTTAAATGGGTGAGCTCTTACTATTTTTTCTTGTAGAACATTGTGATACATAGAATTAGTGATGACCTATAAGGTTTTATTTTATATCTTGCTATATTGCAAAAATTATTGATACTTTCAATTAATTTTAGTTGAATTTCTAGTATTATATGTGTCATATATCATCTGTGAAAAGAGATAGCTTTATTGCCTCTTTGCCCATTCTGATTCTTTTCCTTTATTTTCTTCTCTTATTGCTATTGCTAGCATTTCTATTACAAATACAAGTAATATTGGTGATAATCGGTCTCCTTTTTCACTTCTGCTCTTATAAGGAAGATATCTAAACTATCTCCATTACAGATAAAATTTGCCAATTGTTTTAAATATATATTTCTTAGTAATCTAGGGGGGAATCCATTTATATATATATATATATGTATATATATATATATGCTTTCAAGTGTTTTTAATAGGAATGAGTATTGCATTTTGTCAAAAGCTTTTTCTGCATCTACTGATAAATTCATATGATTTTTGTTAATTTTGGTGATATAATTATGTTAATAACCTTCCTTATATTAAATCATTTTTAATACCTGATATAAATCCTGCTTGGTAATATTGTATAGTCTTTGTGATATATTGTTGTAGTCATCTGGATAATATTTTATTTATATTTTTTGCCTCTATATTATTTAATGAAATTGACCTATAATTTTCTTTCTCTATTTTTGCTCTTCCTGGTTTTGGTATCAGCACTATATTTGTTTCACAAAAGGAATTGTTCTGGACTCCTTTAGCAATTGTTCTAAATAATTTAATAATATTTGAATTAGATTATCTTTGAATGTTTAGTAATATTCACTTTTAATTCCATCTGGTCATATTGTGTTTTTTTAAAAGGAAGTTCATTTATAGCCATTCAATTACTTTAAAATGTGTATATTTAAATAATCTTATTCCTCCTTTGTTAGTCTAAGCAATTTATATTTTTGTAAATATTCATTCATTTTACTTTAATTAACAAATTTCTTGACATACAATTGGACAAAATAACTCTTAATTTGATTTCAAGTTCATTAGAGGTAATTCACTCTTTTCATTTTTCATGCTAGTTTTTGTGGTTTTCTTCTGTCTTTCTAAAAATCACACTAACCAATATTTTATTTACTGTGTTTTTCATAGAATCAACTTAGTTTTATTTATTAATTCAGTGATTTTCTTACATTTAATTTTTGTTAATCTCACCTTTGATTTTTTTTGCATTTCCAATTTAGTATTTAATTGGAAATTTTCAATTTGTTCTTTTCTTTCTTTTAAAAAAATGATTCCTACCCAGTTCATAGATCTGCTCTATTTTATTGATATAAGCATTTGAAGATATTGTTTCCTTTAATTACTGACTTTCATTCACATTATAAGTGCTGATACATTGTTTCATATTTAAGTTTCTTTTATTGTTCCTATGACTGATTCTTTAACTCCTTCATTCTTTAAGGTTAAGTAATTTTTTATCCAATTATTTTTATTCTACCTCTCCAAATGTACTTATATAAGTTTTATTGCATTCTGATCTGAAAAGGTACATTTGCTATTTTTGCTTTTCTCAATTTAACTGTATTTTTTAAAAAATTTAATATATGGTCATTTTTGGTAAAAGTACCATATACCACTGGGAAAAAGTATATTCTTTTCTTTGATTATGCAATTTTTCTACCATATCTATTATCTAAGATTTTATTTATCTCCTTAACTTCTTTCTGGTTTATTTTTGGTAAGATATATCCAATTCTGAAAGGAAAAGGTTAAATCACCCACCATTAGAGTTTTGTTATTTATTCCCTCTAACTACTTTAGCATTTCCTTTAGAAATGTAAATACTATAAGATTTGGTGCATATGTGTTTTGTATTGATACTTCTTCATTATCTATGATACCTTTTAACATGTAATATACCAGTTTAACTTTTTAAAATTAAATATTCATCTTTTATTTTTCTTTATCTTCATTTTTGTCAGCTGAAGCATAATATGATTTAATTCATCCCTCTATTTTTGCTCTATATTTGTCTCTAATTTTGAAATGTTTTTAATGTAAAGAACATATTGTTGGGTTTGGTTTTTAATCCATTCTTCTGTTTTGTTTTGATAGGTGAATTAATTATACTCACATTCAAAGTTATAACTATTAGTTGTGTGTTTCCCTTCATTCTATTCTTCTTCATTGTTTTTTTCCTCCTTTGTCTCATTTTTTGTATTATTTTTCCTCAAAACTCTAATTTTCCTCTGACCACTCCCTCCTTAATATCCAACTTCTTCAGTCCCAACATTATGTTCCTTCCTCATCCTTCAAATTCTCCCTCCCTTTATTTTCCCACTTCTTAATCTATTTACTATTCTATGAGTCTCTCACTTATCCATTTCTTATCCGTCTATTTGTTAATATAAATTTTTTCTCTCCTATATCTTAGCCCTTCGCTCCATTTTTTTTCTTAATCCAAATGGCTTTTCCAATATTCTCTCTTAACCTTTATTGCTCAACAACCTTTTTCTATATAAGTTAAGAAAAAATTTACCCTTAAGTATGTATGTATTATTCTCTCTTATGGAAATTTAATTAGAATATGGTATTATCCTCTCCTTTCTTTCATTGTAACATTTATTTCATTTATTCCTATTTTATAGGAGATGCTTGTTCCAATTCATTCCTCTTCATTCATTTTTTTATTTTGCCTTTTAAATTCAATCTATTATAATGAATTCAACTTCAAAGTTTTCATCTATAAATACTCCTTCAAATTACACTGTTAATGATTTAATTCTTAGCATTTTCCCATATGAGAGTGAACAGTAGGACCTTATTAAATCCTTTAGAATTGATTTTTCATGTTTTCTTCTGATTCTTCTCATTCTTGTACATCAGATTTTCCATTCAGTTTTGTTTTATTTTCTTCAATAATATTTGAAAGTCCTTTATTTCTTTAAATGACCATTTCTTTTCTCATATGTTGTTATTCACCTTTGCTAGGTAAGTTATTCTTTGATGCAAAACCAAGTTCTTTGCTCTTCAAAATGTTGTTGCCCTTCATTGTTTTAACATAAAAACTACCAAATATTACTTTATCTTTTATTATTAATTAGTTTATTTAGAATACTTTTCCATAGTTAAATGACATGATTATTCCCACCTCTCTTAACTTCCCCCTCCCAGGTCTGACAAGCAATTCCACTGGCTTAGACATGAATCATTGTTCAAAACCTATTTCCATATTATTCATATTTGCAAAAGAGTGACCTTTTAAAGCCAAAACACCAACCATATCCCCATCAAACCATGTGACCGATCCTATGTTTTCCTTCTGTGTTTCTATTCCCACAGTTCTTTCTCTGCATGTGGATAGTGTTGTTTCTCCTAAATTCCTCTGGATTGTCCTGGATCATTGCATTGCTGCTAGTAGAAAAATATATTACAATTAATTGTGCCACAGTGTATCCGTCTCTGTGTACTTTCTGTTCCTTTCACTCTTCATCCATGCTTGGAGGTCTTTCCAGTTCACATGGAGTCCCTCCAGTTCCTCATTCCTTTCAGCACAATAGTATTCCATCCCCATCAGATACCACAATGTGTTCAGCCATTCCCCAGTTGAGGGACATCCCTTCATTGTCCAATTTTTACCACCACAAAGAGCATAACTATAAATATTTTTTGTTCAAGTCTTTTTCCTTATTATCTCTTTGGGGTAGAAAGCCATCAGTGGCATGCCTCAATCAAAGGACAGGCAGTCTTTTGAGAAATTGTCATGCTATCTTTATTGTACCTGCACATTTATACTATTTTTAGTTTTTTTGTAGTGTTTTTTTCCCCTTAAGCCTGGGAATTAAAAAAAATACTTTAGCTATGATTTTCCTGTGAGTGTTCCAGTTAGGATCTCTTACAGGTGATGACTGATGAATTATTTCAAGTTCTACTTTAATTTCTAGTTCCAAAACTTCAGGGCAATTTTCTTTAGTAATTCCTTGAAATATAATAATTAAACTTTTTTTACAATAATTTTCAGGTAGTCCAAGAATCCTTATATTGCCTCTTCTCAATCTGTTATCCAGGTTAGTTGCTTTTGTTAAAAGATGTTTCCTATGTTCTTCCTTTTTGTCCCTTTTTTAAAGAACTTATTTTAAAGGAAAAATGAGACAAGATTTCTCTTCCTGCTAGGTTCTCTTCCTCACATAGGAATACAAAGAATGCTTAGTTTGATGGACCACCTCTTAATTAACTATTTTCCAGTTAAAGGGTGTCTCGGGATTTTCTAGTGAGGGGTTAAATAGTAGTAGTAGTCTCTCGGTAACTGAGGATAACAATTGTCTTTGTGCACTTTCATCTGTGGTGTAGATGAGTGTGCACAAATATACTTGTGTGTGAAAGAGATTTAAGTAGAAAAGTCAATGCACAGAGACAGTCCCACTCTCTCGGCGTTGGAAGCCTGGGTCCAGTGGCACGAAAAGTCATTACACCTGGAGACTTCCTCAGCTGCATTGGATGGCCATATTGTCTTTTGTGCTCCAACACGCCCTGAGCACTCCACAGTGCTTTGCTGCGTCGCCCTCTCAGCCGTTGAACCTACTTGTTGGTTTCTTCCGCCTGTTCCGCCAAAGCAGTCTTCACATACTGGGTGAGCAAAGCCCTGGTTCACCATGGGTCGGTGATGACCCAATGGCTACCCTCACAAGATTTGGCCGGCCTGTCGAAGCCGTTGCCCGGGGTGTGGCTGCTGCCACATGCTAGCAGCTACTGGGAGCCACAAGTGAGAGCTGGGTGTCAGGTGGGGGTCAGAGGCTGGAGAGCTGCCCTAGGAGGGCACGACAAGCCCTCCATACCAGAGATACTACTCCTCCTTGAGCACCCCATACACTCCGAGGGGTTAAATAATGTACTCCTAAAACTCTATTTGTAGCTGCCTGATAGAGTTTCAGTGTCTTTTGGCATTTCATAGAGGGGGATAACCTATATTATTGCTTATAATATTAACCTAATGAACAAATTAATATACTTACCAAAAATCAGTCTCTCAAAATAATTTTAATCATAATAGTTAGGGTGACCACAAGTAGAAAAATGAATCCTTTTGCTTACCAGAAAGAATTTCACTTTGAGACAGCACCCATGGAAATTTTCTTACATTTGTAGTGATTCCTTTTCTGTTAGGTAGAATAGAGCAGTAATGGAAGTCCCTCCATAGATCTTGACAATTAGATATATGGGTAAGAATTATATGTCATTTTTGTATTGTCTCTTGGGTCATGTTAAATGTATCATTTTGTGTCTCTATTGTGAGTTAACATAAATAATCCTGACATGACTGAACTAGAAAGAGAGGAAGATAAGAGTATATTCATAAAATGAAGGTCATTTCTGGGGAGACATTTTCTCAGAATAAACTGAAGTTCATTTTGTGATTGACTCTGAAAAGCATCTACTTTTCCAGAATAGTTTCCCTTTGATGAAATGACACTCTCAAGAAATATATATATTTTTCTCCATTATTCTAAATGTTTACAAATCCAAACAAAACTAACATTTATATAAATAAAGAAAAAGAAGCTATTACATGAATAAATCCACAGTTACCCTATACATTTCACTTGCTTATCTTCATATCTACATAATAGATACCATCCACTAGTGTCCGAACCCCTCCTACAGGCCCTACATAAGATGGGATATCATCATGAAAGCCAACCTCTTCATATAAATTAAGACTTTCATATTTTTCTGGCTGTATATAATGTTCATCTGATTTAAATCATTTCACTGTTCATTATCATGTATAGTTCTATTCATATTTAAAAAAATCAATTTGTTTAATGTTTCTTATGGTGCAATAGTATTCCATCGCAATCATATGCCATAATTTGTTTAACCATTTCCTGGATAATGGGAATCTCCTTAGATTCCAATTCTTAGCCATCACAAAGAGCTGCTATAAATAATTTGGAAAATATGAGTTTCTATATGTTCTCTGGGTGTTCCAAATTGGTCTCTGAAATTGTTGGATCAGTTCACATCTCCACCAAAAGTGAACATGTCCCTGTTTTTCCATATCCACTCCAGCATTTGTCACTTTGCTCTTTTGTCATGTTAGTCAGTTTAATGAACCTGAAGTGATATCTTACATGTGTTTTGGTTCCCATTTCTCTAATCAGGAGTTATATAGAATTTTAAAAATATAAACTTATATATGTCTTTGTTTTCTTCATCTAAAAATTGTCTGCTTATATATTTTATCTATTTATCAATTGAATGATGGTTCATATTCTTATAAATTTGAAAAAGTTTATTACATCATTTAGATAGGAAATTCCTATATAAGGAGCTGTCTAATTTTTTTCTTGATTTTCTTCTTTCTCTTTAATCTTGGCAGTATTTATTTATATTGAATTTAGTATAGTCAAAATTATCCATTTTACATTTTACAATATGTTTAATCTCTTGTTGACTCATAAATTCTTCTTCCACCCATAAATCTGATAGGTAGTATGTTCCTTGTCCTTCTAATTTACTCATGTTATCTATTTTTTGTCTAAATTATGTATGTATTTTCATTTTATCTCAGCAAATGGTGCAAGATATTGGTCTATACCTTATTTCTGCAAAGTTTCTGTGAAATTCCTAGTTATCCCATAATTTTTCCCAAACATTGATTTATTATCCCAAAATCCTAGATCAATGGTTTTATCAAATACTAGACTACTATCATCATTTATTGATGTTTGTTCTGTGATTGTTCTAATCCATTGGCCTATTTTTCTATTTCTTAGCCAGTATCAAAAAGTATGTAAAATTTAAAATCTGATACTGTTATATCTCCTTCCTTTATGTTTATTATTTATTAATTCTTTTGATATTCTTGAACTTTTGTTCTTCCAAATGAATTTGTTATTATTTTTGTAACAATAATTTGGAAAGGGGTAATTTAGTTGGGATGGCATTGAATAAGTATATTTGTTTAGGTAAGATAGTCATTTTATATTACATTGGATCTGCCCATCCATGAATAATTATTATTTTTATATTTATTTAGATCTGACTTTATTTGTATAAATAGTGTTTTATAATTATTTTCATGTAGTTCCTGTGTTTGTTCCAGGTATGTTATTTGTGGTTATTTTAAATGGAGTATCTCTTTGTATCTCTTCTTGCAGGACTTTGTCAGTAATATATAAAAATACTGATATTCATATGGATTTATTTATATGGATATATTGTATATCTTACTACATTGCTAAAATTATAGTTTCATTTAACTTTAGTTGTTGTTGTTGTTTGCCATTGCCAGGGGCTCTAACTGATTTTTTTCTATATAAAAAACAAATATTTTGACCTTTTGGGCCACTAGTGATTAGTATTTCATCATTACCTTTGTATTTTTAATAGCTCCTATTTTCTACCAAGTTCTGAATTTTTTCTCCAGGAATAGTTGAAACTCCTTTAGTTCATTAAATATCCTTTTTTAACCTTTTATATTTATGCTCAGTTTTGCTAAATATGTTATTCTTGGTTTTAAGCCCAATTCTATTGCTTTTCAAAATGTTATTTTCCATGATGTACTCTTTAATGTTGAGGCTTCTAAGTATTATGCTATTCTGACTGTAGCTTCACAGTATATACTTTTATTTTTCTTATTGCTTATAGAACTTTTTTCTTAACCTAGGAGTTTAGCAATGATGCTCTTGTACATTTTCATATTTGGGTCTCCAAGGTAAAGATTGGTGAATTCTTTCAACATCTATTTTATACTCTGATTTGAGTATTTCTGGGGAGCTTTCTTTGATGATTTCTTGGAGTATGGTGTCTAAACTCTTTTTTTGTGGTTGTAGCTGATGTCAACTGGGTTCTTGGGATCCCTCAAGTTTGCCCCTGTCCCTTGAGAACTTGTATTTCTAATCTGCTTCTTAGGTGAATGTTTTTCTAAGGACAACATTAAATGCCTAAAAAATAAACATTAACCAATAATGTTTAAAACTTTAAGTTTTACTAATTGTTGATTCCCCAAAAGCCGATAATACAGAGTTTGCCATCTGGGTATCAGAAACTCCAGCAGGAGACAAAGGAAAGGCCTGGGATTCCTGACATTCTATTTCAGTGTTTTCCTTGCAGCTTTTGACATTGTGAATTTAGAAAATATATTATATCAACATCAGTGGAATTTTTTTAACGATACCGTGTAGTGAGATACAATTTATCCTAGGGATTAACTCTTGATTTGAATGCTATAATTTCAAAAAATTTAAACTCATATTTATTCTGTATAGAGAACATAGGACTTTTCTGATTAATATGTATGTGTTATGGAGTGTAAGAAAATTAATTCAGGTTTGGTAAACTGAAAACCAAATAGTTTGTGACTAATTGTAAAAAAAACCTCTTGAGTGTTTTAATTGAACAGCCCAATTTCCTTTTGGAAGAAGTTTCTGTCAAAGACCAAAAGAGATGTGTTTGGGGTATAGCTGATGCAAATGAAAACATTTCTTGAAGCACAGGAGAAAGTGGAGTAAAAAGAGAACTAATTCTGAACCCCTGGAGCCCTAACTTTTATCTCATTGGAGCCAAATCCCCAAGACAAGGTCATCCTACAGCTAGAACCTAAAGGAGTTCTCCCAAGACACCTGTACAAGGGCACCTTACAGCCCAAAGTGAAGGACTTCATCAGGTCCCTGAAGACTCTTCATATGGCTAAATATCCCCCTTGTTCTCTATTCCATTATCCATTAGATTTCTTTTGACACATTTTGTTGGGCCAGATAGAGAATTTGGCCATAGTATTTTCCCCTGAGAATTCTGGTGGCACCTACTCTGAGCAAGGTCCCTTTTAAGACTGGCAATTACTCTCCTGAGAACTAGAAAAATCAGGAAAGGAAAATGCTAGTCCTCATAGCTAACTAAAGTAGGAAAGTTTCAACTTGGTTATCCTTTTTATGTTATAAGGTTTAATATAACTTATTATCTGATTAATTTGGAGATTTACAACAAATTTTCCAAAGTACTTTTCTAAATCTGTGCAAATTATCATGTATTCGGCATCCATATAGAATTGCAGGATGTAATTATTTCTAAATCTGATGTCAGAAGAATTTAGGAAAGGACAGGGGAATCTGATAATTTTTATTGACATTGTTGTAAAAGGAGATAATCATATTCAACCCTGAACATGATTGAAGAGAATTGCCATTAGAGGCAAAATTGTATGAGAATGTAATTACAAGAAATTCTATGGAGCAAATTGATTGGTGATGCCAGTAGCCCATTGGAGTGTCTTTTGGCAACTGCAGGTATAGATCTGTATCATGGGAAAGCTAAAATGGGACTAGGCTGGCTTTCCTGGGGGAAAACAAAAGCAAACAAACAAAAGAACACTTCAGTTTTATACCTGGCAGATTTTATACATAGCTTTGGATCATTGCCAACTTCCACCTGGCATTAATTAATACTCCAAATTAGGTGAGTACTTCTCCCTTATTTTATTTTATTTTTAAATATTTTTCCATGATTACAAAAATTTTCTCTCCCTCCCCTCTTTCCTCCCCACTTCCAGAGCTGCCAAGCAATTCCACTTGATTATACATGTGTTACCACTTGATACCTATTTCCATATTATTCATTTTTTAATAGTCATCTTTTAAAACCCCAAACCCCAAATCCAATACACAAATAAATAACTAATAAATCACATTTTCCTTCAGTGTTTCTGCTCCCACAGTTCTTTCTCTGGATGTGGATAGTGTTCTTTCTCATAAGTCCCTAAGAACTATCCTGGATCATTGCATTGCTGCTAGTAGATAAATCTGTTACATCTGATCGTGGCACAATGTTTCGATTTCTGGGTACATTGTTCTCCTGGTTCTCCTCATTTTGCTCTCTTTTGGTTCATGGAGGTCTTTCCAGTGCATATAAAAATCAAGCAGTTCATCATTCCTTTAAACACAATAATATTCCATCACCATTCATTACCAGAATTTGTTCAGCCATTCCCCAATGGAAGGGCATCCCCTCATATTCCAATTTTTGCCACCCCAAACAGTATGGCTATGAATATTCTTGTACAAGTCTTTTTCTTCATTATTTCTTTGGGGTACAAATTCAGTACGACTGAATCAAAGGGCCAGCAGTCTTTTAAAGCCCATTGAGCATAGTTCCAAATTGCCATCCAGAATGGTTGGACCAATTCACAACTCGACCAGCAATGAATTAATATCGCAATGTTGCCACATCCCCTCCAGCATTCATTACTTTCCATAACTGTCATGTTAGCCAATCTGTTAGGTGTGAGGTGATACCTCAGAGTTGTTTTGATTTGCATCTCTCTGATTATAAGAGATTTAGAACACTTTTTCATGTGCTTATTAATAGTTTTAATTTCTTTATCTGATAATTGCCTATTCACATCCCTTGCCCAGTTATTAATTGGAAAATGGCTTGAATTTTTATACATTTGAGTTAGTTCCTTATAAATTTGAGAAATTAGAACTTTGTCAGAGAGTTTTATTATAATTTCCCCCCACTTTGCTACTTCCCTTCTAATTCTGGTGGTATTGGTTTTGATTGTGCAAAACCTTTTAAATTTAATATAATCAAAATTATTCATTTTATATCTTGTAATGTTCTCTATCTCTTGCTTGGTCTTAAAATCTTTCCTTTCCCATAGATCTGACAGGTATACTATTTTATTTTCTCTTAATTTACTTATAATTTCTCTCTTCATATTTAAGTCATTCACCTATTTTGAACTTATCTTGGTATAGGGTTTGAGGTTTTGATCTAAACCTAATTTCCCCATACTGTTTTCCAATTTTCTCAGCAGTTTTTATCAAATAGTGGGATCTTGTCTCAAAATCTGGGATCTTTGGGTTTATCAAACACTAGCTTGCTGAGGTCATTTACCTCAAAGTCTATTCCATTGATCCACCCTTCTATCTCTTGGCCAGTACCATATTATTTTGATGATCATTGCTTTAGAGTATGGTTTAAGATCTGGTACTTCCAGGTCACAAGCCTTCATATTTTCACATTTTTTTTGTTAGTTTGTTCTTCCAGATGAACATTGTTATTTTTTTTTCTAATTCTCCAAAATAGTTCTTTGGTAGAAAGAGCGCGATATCTATGGCACTGAATAAGTAAATTAATTTAGGTAGGTTTGTCATTTTTATTATATTAGCTTTTCCTCAATTGTTTAGATCTAGTTTTATTTATGTGAAAAAGTGCTTTGTAATTGTGTTCATATAATTCCTGAGTTTGTCTTGGCAAATAGATTCCCAAATATTTTGTCTACAGTGATTTTAAATGGAATTTAAAGCAAGAGTTAGACTTGCTGCTAGTTTTTGTTGGAAATGTATAGAAATCTGATGATTTATGTGAATTTATTTTGTACTCTGCAATTTTGCTAAAGTTATAATTGTTTCCATTAGATTTTTAGATGGTTATCTCCAATTCTCTAAACATACCATCATATCATCTGCAAAGAGTGATGGTTTAGTTTCCTCATTGCCTACTTTGATTCCCTTCAATTTCTATTTCTTTTCTAATCACTACTCTTAGCATTTCTAGTACAAAATCAAATAGTAGTGGTGAGAATGGGCATCCTTGCTTCACTCTTGATCATACTGGGAATGCTTCTACCTTGTCCCCATTGCAGATGATACTTGCTGATGGTTTTAAATAAATACTGATTATTTTGAGGGAAGTCCCTTTTATTCCTATACTTTCTAGTGTTTTCAATAGTTATTAAGTGTTGTATTTTTGTCAAAGGCTTTTTCTGCACCTATTTAGATAATCATGTGATTTCTATTATTTGAGTTTTTGATATTTTGATATGGTCAATTATGTCAATGGTTTTCCTAATATTGTATTAGTTTAGTATTTTTAGTCTAAGTCCCACCTGATTATGGTGAATAATCCTCATGATAACTTGCCGTAGTTTTTTTCCTAGTGTTTTATTTAAGATTTTTACATCTATGTTCATTAGTGAGATTGGTCTATAGTGTTCTTTTTCTGTTCTTTTGTCTTCTTGGCTTGGGAATTAGTACCATATTTGTATCATGAAAAGAATTTGGTAAGACTCCTTGTTTGATTATTTTGTCAAATAGTTTGTAGAGCTTTGGGATAAGTTGTTCTTTAAACATTTGATAGAATTCACTCGTGAATCCATCTGCACTGCTTTTTTTTTTCCTTAGGGAGTTCCTTAATGACTTGTTCAATTTATTTTTTCTGATATCGGATTATTTAAGTATTCTATTTCCTCATTTGTTAATGTATGTATTTTTTAAAATAAACATCCATTTCACCTAGATTGTCATATTTCTTGTCATATCATTTGGCAAAATAGCTCTAAATAATTGCTTTAATTTTCTCTTCATTAGAAATGAGATCACCCTTTTCATTTTTAATACTGTTAATTAGATTTTCTTCTTTCTTTTTTAACTAGGTTAACCAATACTTTATCTTTTTTTAAATACAAGTTCCTAGTCTCATTTATTAGTTCAATAGTCCTTTTAATTTTATTAATTTCCTCTTTGATTTTTAGGATTTCCAATTTGGTCTTTATCTGAGGAATTTTTAATTTGTTCTTTTCGAGTTGTTTTGTTGTTGTTGTTGTTGTTGTTGTTGTTGTTGTTGTTGCATGCTCAGTTTCTTGATCTCTTCTTTTTTATTTTTTTGTTGATATAGGCACTCAGAAATATGAATTTTCCCCACAGTACTGTTTTTGCTGTATCCCATGAATTTTGATATATTGTCTCCTCATTGTCATTTTCTTTAGTGAAATAAGAAATTCTTTCTATGATTTGTTCTTTAACCTACTCATTTTGGAGAATTAGATTATTTAATTTCCAATTAATTTTTAATTTGCCTCTCCATGGACATTTACTGATTATAATTCTTATCACATTATTATCTGTAAAAGTTGCATTTTTATTTCTGCTTTTATGCATTTGTTGTGATGTTTTTATTTCTTAATACATGGTCAATCTTTGTATATTAACCATGTGCTTCTGGAAAGAAGGCATATTCCTATTTATCCCTATTCACTTTTCTCCAGATATCTGTTAACTCTAATTGGTCTAAAATTTCATTCACTTTTCTTACTTCTTTCTTGTTTTTTTGGGATTTTTTTAATTATCTAGATCTTATTGGGGAAGGTTGAAGTCCCCCACTAGTATAGCTTTATTGTCTATTTCCTCTTCAAGCTACAATAGATTCTCCTTTAAAAATCTGGATGCTATACCATTTGGTGCATATATGTTGAGTATTGATTATTCTTCATTGTCTCTACTGCCTTTTAACAGGATATAATTACCTTCCTCATCTCTTTTATTCAGAGCTATTTTTGTTTTAGCTTTGTCAGAGATCATGACTGCTATCTTCTTTTTCTCAATTGATACTCAATTAATTCTGTCCTAGCCTCTTACCTTTAGCCTGTGTATGTCTACCTATTTCATGTGTGTTTTGTGTAAACAACATATGGTGAGATTTGGGCTTTTAATCCACTCTGATATTCAATTCCATTTTATGGATTAGTTCATCCCATTCACATTCACAGTTATGATTACCATCTGTGTATTCCCCATAATTTTGTTTTCCTCTTTTAATCCTGCCCTTTCTACTTTCACTCTTTCCATCCACATCATTGTTTTGCTTCTAATCAGTCCCCTTTTCCACTCCCCTATTTTACTCCCTTTCCTAGTACCTTCCTTCTTTTTTCCCTCCTAATTCTCTTTAGGGCCTTTTAATCAGCCCCCCCAATTTTCCCTCCCACACCTCCCTTCCTTTTTCCCCTTCTATTTCTGTATAAAGTAAGATAGGATTCTATACCCAATTAATCAGACTGTTCTTCCCTCTCTAAAATGATTCCAAAGAGAATAAAGTTTAAGTATTACCTGTAACCACCCTTATCCCCCCTTATTTTAATAGTATTCTTCTCCACCATTCCTTTTTATGTTATATAATTTACCCTATTTTACAACCTCCTATGCATTTATCTTAGTTCAATTCTTTTTTATCTTTTTTTTACACATCATCATAAATAGCTTAATACCACATCTTCTGCCTATGTATATTTCTTCTATCTACTCTGATAATGAAAACAATTTTAAAGAGTTACAGATATCATTTTTCAATATATGTATATAATCAATTTGACCTTGTTGAAGACCTTATTTTTTTTCTCTTTTTTATTTACCTTTTTATGGTTCTCTTGAATTTTGCATTTGGACATCAATTTTTCTCTTTAGTTCTGGTCTTTTTTCCAGCAATGCATGGAAATCTTCTATTTTATTAAATGTCCATACTTTACTTTTAAAATATATAGTCAGTTTATGTGGATAGGTGATTCTTGATTATAGACCCAGTTCTCTTGCCTTCTGGAATATCATATTCCAAGCCATGTGCACCTTCACTGAGAAGGCTACCAGATTCTGCATAATCCTGCCTTGACCTCCATGCTCTTTGAATTGTTTCTTTCTGGCTGCCTGTAATATTTTCTTCTCCTTGATCTGGAAACTCTTGAATTTGCCTATAACATTCCTGAAAATTGTCTCTTGGGGATTTAGTGTAGGGGATGATCTGTGAACTCTTTCAATGTCTATTTTGCTCTCTTGTTCAATAATATCTGGGCAGTTTCCTTGGATAATTTCTTGTAATATTATGTGTAGGCTTTTTTTTTTTTTGGTCATGGCTTTCAGGTAGTTCAATAATTCTAAAATTGTCTCTCCTGGAGCTATTTTCCAGGTAAGTCTTTTTTCCAATAAGAAGTTTCATGTTTTCTTCTATTTTTTCATTCTTTTTATTTTGTTTTTATTAATTCTAGGTGTCTTGTGAAATCATTAGCTTCTACTTTCCCAATTCTAGTCTTTAAAGACTGATTTTCATACATGATCTTTTGGTTCTCCATTTTAATTCGGTCTATTCTGCTTTTCATGATACTCTTTTCATCATAGGACTACTTTGCCTGTTCTTCCAGCAGGTCAGTTCTACTTTTAATCTATTTATTACTTAACTTGATTTCTGCCTCTGTTTCCATTTGGCAAATTTTGCCATTCAAGCTTTTATTTTCTTTTTGCATTACTTTCATTTCTTTTCCCCACTTTTCTCCCTATTTTTCTTCTATCCATCTTGCTTTTCTTGAACTTTTTTTTTAGTTCCTTCAGAGATTGTGACCAGCTTCAATTTTTTTTGGAAAGTTTGCTTGTGTTTGTTTGTTCCTCATCCTCCCCCATTGCTTCTGTTTTTTGCTCTTTTTCTTTGTAGAAATTTTTTCCAGGGACAAGAGCTTTCTTTGTTGTTTCTTACTAATTTTCTCACTCAAAGACTCAGAGCCCTGAAAGCTGCTGGTCATTTCTATCTTTGCTTCTAGCTTTCAGGTCTTTGCTTTGGGACTATCTTCCCTTCCCTGTCAGAGGCCCATGGAGTGGGCCCAATATTGTAGATCTTTGACCCTCACTTCCAAGGCCTGGGATTTCTAAGGGTAGGTCTGTGGTGTAGCTTGCTTCATAGTGTTTTTCCCTGAGGCTATTTTCACTGATGCTGTTTCTAATGCTGTGCTGGTACTGTTACTGACACTGCTGAGTGAGTCCAGTGCTACTAAGCTTCAGATATCACTGTAGGGGCCTTGGACCTCCAGGGTTAGGTCTGTGATGCTTTTTCTTTAGTGTATCACACCCCCTAGAAATTTGAGGGTTTACCAGGTCCTGGCTCATATAGTGTGGTGGTGGGGTGGGTCAGCCTACACTTTTCCTTGTGCAGTTTTGCCCCCTTATGATGTGGAAACCCCCTTTCTCTGCCTAACTTTCATGCTGTTTTCAGTGGGAAAGCCTCTTTGCTTGTCCTGCCTTGACTTCTGTCCTTTTGAGAAGCTTTTTATAGATTGGTTTGGAAAGATTTTCAGAGCAGCTTTAAGATTTCCCTGCTACTATGATAACTTCTTGGCTCTGCCCCTTGTTTTGTAAGGATAATTTTAGGGTTGTGATCTAATCTAAATTAATTTGGTCACCAGAGAAAATCCCAAATAAAATACCCAAGTCAGTTTGGAAATTTATGGTGATTTTAATTAATATAGAGGGAAGGAATTAAGGAGAAGAGAGAGAAGGGGGTATAGGATTTTTCCCACCTGGCCTGTGCTAAGAAGGAGTTCAAAAACCTCCACCATGAGGTCTTTGAAGAAGATTAGAGGCTTTTCTAAGAAGATAGTGTTTGGAAGGTAAAGGAGGAAAGAATCAGCCTAAACTCCAAGAGAGCTCAGTGAAGATGCCTCACCTGAACTAGGATACTCAGCTTCTCCCAGTATAGTATCAAGAAAAACTCACTGCCAAACCATAAAATAGCTGCCACCATGCCAAGATGCTGGAAGGCTCAACACATTGCCACCAGAGCCACCTCTTCACCAAAAAAGAGTGGAGAGAGGAAGTGACGTGAAATATATAGATGGTTTTTGCATCACTTTCCTTCATCTTGCATGTACCAATGGTAGCTTATGCTTGACTTAGGACAGACCAGAGGTCTGTCAGTTGTTTCTGATTTGTCATTTGCTAACACATGCCTATCATAGGCCATCCTCCTCAACACTTAATCCTTAAGTATGGTGTAGACATTCCTGTTTTTGTTAGACTAAGTAGGGTGAAGTAATCTAAAGTTCACAGTCCTTTATTTTAATTATGCCCCTCTTTTCTCTTGTGATGACAAGTTTTCTATAATCAAAAATAAAAGTGAGATAGTCCTTGAGAGGCTAATGCTGAGACACATATAGGAATTAAATATTTTGACATGTAGAATTTTTAGTCATTCAAACAATTAAGTGAATGAATTTTGAGTTTGAAATCTGCCTTGAACTCCTTATGAGGCCTTTGGAAATATGTTATAAAAATAAGTAGAAAATTTTGCAATAGTTGTGAGACCAGGGTATGAGTCTATTTAGGGAAACTAGTAAGGTTAAATTTTGAGTAAGTCAATTTAGTTACTAGTAGAGAAGAATGACGTATGGCCTTGCTACCTCAAACAGATATCCTATCACTTGGGTATAGTGTTTTATTTTGGAATTAAGATATATATACAGAAAAGAACAAATCCTAAAACTCCACAAGAGTTTTAGGGATCTAAAAGAAACTTTTAAAGTAGTAGTTGAGATGAGTGAAATGTCTAATCCATTTTGAATATGGTTATGGTTGTTAAATAAGTAAAGTGAATTAAAAGGTTTTGCTTTCAAATCCTTAGCATCTCATTCTCCAGAAGGGGGAGACAATAATGTTGTATCAGCATCTCATTATCAATAAGGAGAAGTTGGAAATTTGAACTTAATTTTTAATTTTTGAATTTAATTTTTAATTATGTGAAATTTGAATTTAATTTTAAAATTGCTTTGAAACTGAAAATTTCCTGCAGGTATTTTTAAATATTGTTTTGGGTTTTATGATAGGATACTTAATATTGTTTTATATTAGTTAATATTTATTCTGATTTATTTCCATAAATAGTGACTGAGGCCATTTCCAGGTTTACAAATTATGATAAATCTGTGTTGTAGTATTGTTGATTATATATTCCCATAATAAAATTGTAATAAGATATTGTTAAAATCTAATGAGGGAAATTACCTTTTAATTTAGTACAAGCAATTTTTTAAAGAAAGTATTATTTTTTTTTGTGGTGGGAGACTTCAGACTACTACTATTTTAACTTTCAATTTCAGGTATATGAAGTATGTAACCCTTCATTAAGACTACTATTAAGGAAAATGTCATGTGCCCCTGTGACTTGAGGTCTGCCTCTGGGAAAGAAAGATGAGAGAACAATCTTGCCAATTAAAGGTTGGGTTATATTGATCTGATTTCCCTACCTTGAAAAACAGGGCACTTAAGTAAATCTGAGCCTGTCAATGATTCCCTCTCATTTAATTGGATGTCCTTATGATGTATATTTAAATTCAAACAGAACAAAAGGACCAGGTTTTGATGCTGTTTTCATTATGTCCCTGCTTTTTCTTCTCATAGTATATTTCTCTTAATCAGGGCAATTGATCAGTGAAATATATGAACATTATATTTATTCCTTATCTATTAATGTGATTTTGAAATATCTAAGCTGTTAGTTTATAAAAACAGAACTATTCAACCTGAAATTTTAATTCTTTTAATACTTATGTGAAACAAAAATTATGACTCATTCAAATAAACACAACTGGAATCAGAGGTAGAAGTAAAAAGAGGCAATTGTTTATCTCCATCATAAAAGGGAACACTTCAATGATGGGCTAAGAAGTGCCAACTGGCTAGGCAGCAAACATGCAATATATACAAGTTCCCAACACAAGGTTTCTCCCCCATCCCCTAACAGGCCCCAACTCCAAGCCTTGACCTACAATCCAAAACACCTGTGACTGGGTTGTAGCTTCTTCCTACCCAGTTCAAGTGAAGTAAGGGCAGCAATCAAGTTGTTCATTGCTTTTCTGACTTTCATCAGTATCCCTCTCAAGCTTATCACAGAGTCTTTAATCAACAAAAAGTAACAAACTAGTCTTTGTAAGCTAAATACTAATTCTGAGAATAGTACACTCAATTCCATCTCACAGTTTCCCCTTTTTTCTTTTCAGAGATGTGTTATTCTCACTTACCTCAGTTTTCCCTTAACAAACAATGAATACCAATTTTAAATACCTAAAAGCCCACAAATTCCTAGTCCAAATAAAACCAATCTGATCTCATAACCAGGCACCAGTGTCCTTTTGAATTTACCTTCAGAGCTGTCCCTCCAAAGGCTCAGCTGTCCAAGAGACAAGTGGAGTCCTTGACACCTTCACTTGGGTATAGTGGGTCCATCCTTCCTCAGCTGTCCTTACAGCTCTGTCCAATATTTGGAGAACCTGGAAAGGCATCTCTATGACTGGGGTCAATTAATAGTCTTTACAAGGACTTCGATTTCTAGCCAGAGAGTTCCCTTTCATCTACTAACTTCAGGACCACTTTCTGCTCTTCTTCACCAAAGTGGCAGTAGCAGCCATGGCCTGGATGCATGTAAGCCACCCTCTCACCCTGGATTCAGGATCTTGGACAGGGAAGCCACTGGCCTCTTTTTTCCCCCAAACATTCCTCAATATTCAGAAATACAGAGGGAGTGAGATAAACAAGCTTCAGACACATGAAATCACTTAAAATGAATAAAATAGTCTTGTGGCACTAGACTTACAAAAAACAAACATGAAAGAGTTTAACAACTTTGCCTCATTTTCTAAATTTATTCCAACCCAATATCCCAGATCTATAGGAGGGGGAGATAGGCCCTTTTGTGACTCTTTGGATTTCCCTGGCCCATTCCTGGATCTTTACCTGTATCAAAATAAAGGTATCTTGATTTTTGAGAACCCTGTCAAATCCTCACTGGCAGGTATTAGGTGGATCAGTCCTAAGGTATAGAAGCTAATTTCCCTGATTATCTTCCTCTCAGACTTACTAGATCTTTCACTGTATCTTGTCTGATATATCTTATGAATCAGACCCTGGTTTGCACCCAAATCTTAGATTTACGAATCAAGGTCACCTTGAATATCAGTCACAGTATTTCAATCTTTTAAAATCTCAACAAGTTTGTGCTATAGACACAAAAGCACAAATTCTTATCATAGCTCTCTCCTCTCCCCATCTGGACCATCTCTGCTTTTTACTCTCACCTTCTCATTCCTTTGGGCTTGGAAGCTGGCAGAGGCTCACTCAGTTATCCATTCCTTGGAAGGGGATCACCAGAATGACCAGTCAGACATCCTGTCAATAAGGGGAGGGTGTCAAGGGTCTCTCCACTGTTCCAGGAATCCTGGACAAGCCCCCATCTGTATGAGATAAAAATGATGATAAGTACTGCACTCAAAAATGAGCACAGGGGACTTCTGGGTAAATATGGTGGCAGTCTAGCTGCAGGACTCTTCCTCTACTCACCACCTACTGATTCAGACTACCTTAAAAAGCCAAAAAAAAAAACCCAAACAACAACAAATTCATACAAAAGAAGGGACTCTACAGTAGGGAGCAACACTGAATATACATGAGATTTGGGCATTTCTACTCCATAAGGGTGTGAAAAAACTCCCACCAAAACACGAGCTTATCCACCCTCTCCCATTCCATTTATGGAGCCACAGTCAGAACTAGTGCATGCTAGGATCAGTGAGTGAGCAAGGGGCACCTCTGGAGTGAGTGAGGGGTACCTCTGGGTCCTTGGCAGCTGACTGAGACCCCCAAGGACCTACCCCTGAGAGTAGCTAGAACTGAGGCCCCAGAAGGCTGAGGAGCTCAGACTGAGGGCTCTCACACAGGGAAATAGCACAGAGAGGGACAGAAAGTAGCAGAACCTCCAGAGACTCCAGAGCTGGCCTTAGCCAAAATCCTTGCTCCTTAGCTCCATACACAGAGATCCTGCCCGTCTCACTCAGATTTTTGACTGAAAAGGGAAGGAAAAACTATCACAGTAATGGCAAATAGTGCCCAGGAACAACAACTTCCCAACTCCAAGAAAAACAAGAAAAAGGGGTTGACCCTGGATAATTTTTACTTAAGAAAAACCCAGGCTACAGAGAAAATAAAAGAGGAAATTCAAATAAATGCTCCAAAACCTTCAAAAAAATGAAAATTGTTCACAATCTCTTGAAGAATTTAAATTGGAGGTTATCAAAAAGATGGAAGCCTTCTGGCAAGAAAAGTAGGAAATAGACCAAAAAGAAAATAACAGTTTAAAGGACAAGAACTCCCAACTGGCAAAACAGCTGGAAGCCACGAAAAGCAGGATAGACCAAACCAAAAAGGAAACTCAAAAGATTATAGCAGAAAATAAAAAGATTAAAGCAAGAAACCAAAAGATTATAACAGAAAACCAGGCTTTAAGGACAGAATTGGACAAATGGAAATGAATGATCTCACAAAACAACAAGAATTAATGAAGCAAAGTCAAAAGACTGACAAAATAAAAGAAAACATAAAATATCTCACTGAAAAGATGAGGGATCAGAAAAACAGAGCATGAAGAAACAATCTGAGAATCATTGGTCTACCTGAAAATCCAGAAATAAACAAATATCTTGACATACTATAAGAAATTATCCAAGAAAACTGCCCTGATGTTCTTGAAAAAGGGAGGAAAATAGACATTGAAAAGTAATGTAAAATTATTATTATTCTAAATTGCAAAGTGTAAATTTCTTTTGAGAGAAATTTTAGGTTAAGAAACATGTTATCTCTCCAAATCCAGAAACTGAACTATTTGGAGAAGACACCATGAAGATTCCTCCACAGACCACGAGCTCTGTGAAGATCAAGAATGAACTTTGGGCGTGGTTGATTGAACATTTAATTTGTATGTATACTTTCATGCCAAAGGGGATTGCCCCCTAACTGGCTTTTTGTTAATGTGTCCAGCAATCATTGGTTTTGTTCTCTTTTCTTCTTATCCTCAAACTATTGTATTCAAAGTTGGTATGTTTACAAGCCCCAGTGGAGAGACTAGTCTTCCTTGGGCCTCAGGGGGTTAATGTAAAATGGAGATTTGAACCCCAGACTTCAAACCCCAGAAATCCTTGGTACTTCCCAAAATTCCCTATAATCTCACCTGAGTCCCCACCTGGGTGAGATCACAATTTGTATTTAAACTGGGTGTAATGCCTACTTTGACCTCTCACTACCTCTACTCAGAGATGGCAAGATGTAGTGAGTAAGATGTGAACTAATCAGTCCTAGGCACGTGGGTTTATTATTTTGTATACTTAATTTCTAATAATCTTTAATAAACCTCATAAAATATAATACTTTTATTACTAGAAACTATTTTAACTTTTACACCACTATCAAATTTAGATAAATCAAATAAAAAATGAATAAGAAAGAGGTAAGAGATGTGAGTGAAAACTTAGAAAAATTAGAGTTAATAGATATATGGAGAAAAATAAATAGGGACAAAAAGGAATACAATGTTTTTTTTTCAGCAGCACATGTTACATTCACAAAGATTGATCATGTACTAGGGCATTAAAACATTGCAAAAAGATGCAGAAAAGTAGAAATAATAAATTTAACCTTTTCAGTTCATAAGGCAATAAAAATAATAGTAAGTAAGGGCAATTGGAGAGACAAATCAAAAATAAATGACAATGATGAGACATCCTTTAAAAATCTATGGGATGCAGCCAAAGCAGTACTCGGGGGAAATGTGTATCCTTGAGTTCATATATTAACAAATTAAGAAGGGCAGAGGTCAATGAATTGGACATGCAAATCAAAAAATTTGAAAGCGAACAAATCAAAACCCCCCAGATGAAAACTAAATTAGAGATCCTAAAAATTGAAGGAGAAATTAATAAAATCAAAAGTGAAAGAACTATTGAACTAATAAATAAGACTAGAAATTGGTATTTTGAAAAAACAAACAAAATAGACAAAGTACTGGTCAATCTAATTTTAAAAAAGGAAAGAAGAAAACCAGACTCACAGTATCATAGATGAAAAGGGAGACCTCGTCTCCAATGAAGAGGAAATTAAGGCAATCATTAAAAACTATTTTGCTGAATTACATGGCAACAAATATGGCAATCTAGGTGATATGGATGAATATTTACAAAAATGTAAATTGCCTAATTTAACAGAAGAAATAGAATTCTTAAATAATCCCATATCAGAAAAAGAAATTGAACAAGCCATCAAAGAACTCCCTAAGAAAAAAATCACTAGGGCCTGATGGATTCACAAGTGAATTTTATCAAACATTCAAAGAACAACCAACCCCAATATTATACAAACTATGTGACATAATAAGCAAAGAGGGAGATCTACCAAATTCCTTTTATGACACAAATATTGTATTGATTCCAAAGCCAGGCAGGTCAAAAACAGAGAAAGAAAAGTATAGACCATTCTCCTTAATAAACATAGATGCAAAAATCTTAAATAGGATACTAGCAAAAAAAAACAAACAACAAAAAAAAACTTCCAGAAAGTCATCATGAGGGTTATTCACTATGATCAGGTGAAATTTATACCAGGAATGCAAGGATGGTTCAGTATTAAGAAAACCATCCACATAATTGACTATATCAACAAGTAAACCAACAAAAATAACATGATTTTCTCAATAGATGCAGAAAAAGACTTTGGCAAAATACAACATTCATTCCTATTGAAAATGCTAGAAAGTAAAGGAACAGAAGGGCCTTTCCTAAAAATAATAAACATTATCTATCTAAAACCATCAGCCAACATCATCTGCAATGGGGATACACTAGATGCATTCTCAATAAGATCAGGAGTAAAACAAGGAGTCCCATTATCACCTCTATTATTTAACATTGTTTTAGAAACACTAGCAGTAGCAATTAGAGAAGAAAAAGAAATTGAAGGTATTAAAATAGGCAATGAGAAGACCAAGCTATCACTCTTTGTGGATGATATGATGGTCTACTTAAAGAATCCTAGAGAATCAACTAAAAAGCTAGTTGAAATAATCAACAACTTTAGCAAAGTTGTAGGATACGAAATAAACCCACAAAAGTCATCAGCATTTCTATATATCTCCAACATATCTCAGCAGCAAGAATTAGAAAGAGAAATTCCATTTAAAATCACCCTAGATAATATAAAATACTTGAGAATCTATTTGCTCAGACAAACACAGGAACTATATGAACACAACTACAAAACACTTTCCACAAAATTAAATCTAGATCTAAACAATTGGAAAAACATTAACTACCCATGGTAGGATGAGCTAACATAATAAAAATGACCATCCTACCCAAATTTATTTACTTATTTAGTGCCATATCCATTGAACAACCAAAAAACCTTTTTACTGAATTAGAAAAAAAAACATAAAAAAGTTCATTTGGACAAACAAAAGATCAAGGATATCCAGGGAAATGATGAAAAAAAATGTGCACTACCAGATCTCAAACTATACTATAAAGCAGTGGTCCTCAAAACAATATGATGCTGGCTAAGAGAAAGAAAGGAGGATCAGTGGAATAGACTTCGGGTAAATGACCTTAGCAAGACAATCTATGATAAGCCCAAAGATCCCAGCTTTTGGGACAAAAATCCACTATTGTTTAAAACTGCTGGGAAAATTGGAAGACAGTGTAGGAGAGATGAGGTTGGGATGAACATCTCACACTCTACACCAAGATAAACTCAGAATGGATGAATGGCTTCAACATAAAGGAGGAAACTATAAGTAAATTAGGTGAACACAGAATAGTATACATGTCATATCTTTGGGATACGAAAGATTTTACAACCAAGCAAGAGTTAGAAAAAATCACAAAATATAAAATAAATAATTTTGATTACATCAAATTAAAAAGGTTTTGTATAAACAACACCAATGCAACCAAAATTAGAAGGGAAGAAACAAATTGGAAAACAATCTTCATAACAAAAACTTCTGACAAAGGTCTAATTACTCAAATTTATAAAGAGCTAAACCAATTGTACAAAAATCAAGCCATTGTCTAATTGATAAATGGGCAAGGGACATGAATAGGCAGTTTTCAGTTAAATAAATCAAAACTATTAATAAACACATGAAAAAGTGTTCTAAATCTCTTATAATGAGAGAGATGTGAAAAAAAAAAAACCTCTGAAGTACCCCTCATACCTAGCAGATTCCCTAACATGACAGCAAACAGAAAGTAATGAATTCTGGAGGGGGGTTGTGCCAAAGTTGGGACATTAATGCATTGCTGATGGAGTTGTAAATTGATCCAACCATTCTGGAGGGCAATTTGGAACTATGCCCAAAGGGCACTAAAAGACCGTCTGCCCTTTGACCCAGCCATAGCACTGCTGGGTTTGTACCCCAAAGAGATAATAAGGAAAAGACTTGTACAAGAATATTCATAGCTGGGCTCTTTGTGGTGGCAAAAAAATGGAAAATGAGAGGATGCCCTTCAATTGGGGAATGGCTGAACAAATTGTGGTATCTGTTGGTGATGGAATACTATTGTGCTCAAAGGAATAATAAAGTGGAGGAATTGGGATGACCTCCAGGAAGTGATGCAGAGTGAAAGGAGCAGAACCAGGAGAACATTGTACACAGAGACTGATACACTGTGGCACAATCAAACGTAATGGACTTCTCTATTAGTGGCAATGCAGTGATCCTGAACAACTTGGAGGGATCTATGAGAAAGAACACTGTCCACATTTAGAGGAAAAACTGTGGGAGTAGAAACACCGAAGAAAAACAACTGCTTAAATACATGGGTCAATGGGGATATGATTGGGGATGGAGACTCTAACTGAACATCCTAATGCAAACACCAACAATATGGAAATAGGTTCTGATCAAGGACACAAGTAATACCCCGTGGAATTGCATGTCAGCTATGAGAGGGGTGGGAGGAGGGGACAGAGGAATAGAAAATAATTTTTGTAACCAAGGAATAGTGTTTGAAATTGACTAAATAAAAATTTAAAACTGAGCACGTGTTCCATTCAGTCACAGAAACAAAAAACAGAGTTAGAAGGCAAGAGTAAAAAGAAGGAGTTGTTTTTATTCTCTTCATGAAAGAGAGCACTTCAATGATGGTCTAAAGAGTGCCAACTGATTAGGAGGCAAATAGGAAATATATACAAATTCTCAATACAAATCTTCTTCCCTCTTCCCTGTCAGGCCCCTGCACTGGGCCTTGACCTACAATCAAAAACACTTCTGACTGGGTTGTAGATTCTTCCAACCCAATTTGAGCAATGTAAGGTCAACAACCACGTTGATCATTACCCTTTATGTCTTTCATCAGTCTCTCTCCCAAGTTTTTCCCAGTCCTCAATCAACAAAAAGTAAACAAACTATCCTTTGTAAGCTAAACATTTATTCTGAGAATAGCACACTCAAGTCTGTCTCACCTGTACTTGGACATAATCAAATAGATAAGTATTTGGCCTTGTTATCTGTCATTGGTTATTTAAAGTCTTTCAAATATCTCAGAATGGGATAGGAATGATGGGACAATTAGCAATGATCTGGTAACATCGACACAAGGATATAATTCTACTGTTTAATCAGTGTTATATGATAGAAAAATTCTGTCTTCAGTTAAGAGAATTTTGTATAATTACTTCTCTTAGAGAAAAATGTTTCATGGTCTATCTTTAATTTCCTCTAATGATGTATAATTAGGCTTAACACTTGTTATTTGTCATAAGACCAATACTTTTATATCAGATGTAATGCATGCAGATTACATAAGGGTATGGAGAAGATCCAAGAGCATTACTTCATGTGAGTGTTATATCTAGGGTTGTTTTTTTTCCTTGAGAATGGTAAGAAATAGGACATATTTTATTATAGATGCTTTATCTGATATAATATAGACTTATTTGCTAAGGTTTTTAAGAATCATCCTTCTTTATATTAAAAAGGAGGAAAACATCTTTTGGGTAAATTCATTTATGTTGTCAAAAAGCTCAGGCATAGAAGCCACATGTTTACAAAGAACATTATCTATGGCCTTTGTATATGATAAGAACCTGAAAAGAAGCTCGTCTGCCTGAGGGATTGAGGAAATTATACTGTACGAAGATTAAAGTGAATAAATAATACTAAAATTAAAAGCCAATAATATGTGAGATAATAATTGAAATGAAAATATTTGAATAATATAGAAAGTTCATGTGACTATACGTCATATATAAGTATTTCTAATTGTTTTTAAGACATTGAGAATGTCATAATAACAAGTTGCAGAATCAGGTATATCTATATCTATATCTATTTATCACATTTTTACTAGGAAAGCCATATCTAAAAGCTAAATCCTTATAGGGTCTTTGAAATTTTCTTTCAGTCTTTTGCTGGCAGTTTTCCAAACTAAATATCTAGTGCAGAAAAAAAATCAAAGCAAAATAAGATGTATATATTTAATATATATATATGTAAAATTTTAGTGACTGTATTAAATTTCATTAATATCTATTTTGCAAACAATTTTAGGGAAAGATTTTCTATTGACCCAGTCCAGAGGCAAAAAAATGATCCATCCAAGGAATTTCTTTGAGGACTAGCCTATCTCCAAATGGTCTAAAAAGATAACAAAAATAGAAGATGACACTAGGAAGCAGATTGGTACATCATGAGACACTGAATTCTTGGATATAATGTAGTGAACCATGGGGAGTTGGGTTACTCATTCCCTTTAGTCCTCCCCATGTGCTATTATCTTATTTGTTTATAGCATCCTTGTGTCATAAAAGGAAGTGCCCCTTAATGGCTGTCAACATGTCAAACTATTTTTAATATTGTGTTAAGAAACACCCAAGTATCAGTTGTGTAATATAATGTATAATCATCATTTTGGGTGCTTAATTGGGGAAACTGAGGACTGGTTTCCCCAAGAAGCATAGGGTGAATTGTGGGATTAATTTTTCATATGAAATTTAATTTCTATTTATAAAATTAGTAGATTAGAGAAATTTTTTGTGTTTTCCTGCATCTGAGTTGTGGGTCAGAGACTCTGTTTTTATACTTTCTTTGTTTTTAGGAATCCCTAATAATTTCTTCCTTTTAAAGAAATTTGGTTAATAGAAAAGTGAGACAAGGATTTTATTCCCGCCTACATCACCTTCATCACATGGACATGAGGAGGGGTAGATAGTTTGATGGACCACGTCCTGGTTCTTTATTTATCCATTATTTGTGTCTTTAAAAAAAAGTGCTGAATAATGAACTCCTAAGACACCATTTTTATATCTAACTATAGGAGTTTAGGAGGTTTTTGACATTCAAGGAGGTCACTGACCTGTCCCTTTATTAGTTATATTCAATAGTTTAATAGACAAATTGCTATTCTTATCCCAAATAAATCTCTCAAAATAATTTTAATAATGATGAAGGGAAGAGGAGTACCAAAAATGGATCAATCTTGGACTTTTTTCATATAAAACAATTGGAAATTAAGAGTACCATAATGATAGATGTACATACTTTGCTCTTTTTAATAATATTTTATAAGAATCATTTCCTTATACATCAAGGGAATCTTTGATGAAATTAAGAAATATTAGAAGTCATCAGATCACAAGATAGTTGGTTGACTTGCCTAAGGTGTTCTCCATTGTAAAACAGAAGTTCTAGCACAGAGAAGGTAGCTCTCCAGATATTTCTTTCTGTAGACAACATTATTCTGGTTATATCAAACCCTGCCAGACTGAAAAAAATTTGGTTGTTGTCAAATAAAAGAGGGGCAGCTAGAAGTCACAGAAAATAAAATACTAGGTCTGAAAGTGCTTAGGTACATAGTAAATGCTATGTTATTTGATATTATCATCATCATTTTTATTAATTATTTTAAAAACTGCTGAAGAGAGTTTAGTTTGAGTTTATTTTAGCAACAGAAGGTGAATGAAGGAGATAAGTTGATGGGAATGTTCATTATCTAGATTACAATAACATATATTTAGATTTATCACCTATATATTTCTTCCATCAGAGATTATATATTCATATCTAAACCAAGGAATGAAGATATCAGATAGACAGAGGAATAAGAAAAATTAATGAGTGAATTAAGAGTTTGCAACCATATAAAATACTATCAGTTAAAATGCATTGTGGAAAGATAGCAGAATAGGACATATTATTTCCTCACTTTCCAAATTCCTTTACAAGTAATGTAATGGGGATAAATCAGAAGCCTACCCTGTAAGATTAGGAGTAAAACAACGATACACATTATCACCAAAATATTATTTAATATTGTTTAGAAATGCTAGTGATAGCAATGAGAAGAAAAGTAAACTTAAGTCATCAGAATGGGAAAAAGAGTTAATTGAACTATCTCTTTTTGCAGATATATGATGATTTTGTTTATACATAATTTTAACAAAATCTTTAGAATATATATATATATATATATATAATTATTAGAGAAGATGATAAGTATGGGGCAATATAATAAAACCAATGGGAAAGATATATGTACATTTGTGAAACCTTAGAGTTTCAATTTTTTTTAATTCATTGAAATTGGTCATAATTTTAGTGAAGTAGCAGAATGTAAAATAAATCCATATAAATCATCAGTGTTTCTATATAATACCAACAAAGTCCTGCAAGAAGAGATAGTAAGCAATAACTCATTTAAAATAACTATCAATAGGATAAAATACATAGGAGTATATATGCCAAAAGAAACCAAGAAACTATATGAGCATAATTATAAAACACTTTTTATACAAATATAATAGATTTAAATAACTGGAGAAACATTAATTGTTCATGGGTGAATAGAGCCAATATAATTAAAATGACAATTCTAAGCTAATTATTTATTCAATTATATCCCAGTTAAATTATCAAATAATTATTTCCTTGAACCAGACAAATAACAACAAAATTCAATTAGAAAACAAAAGACCAAAAAATATGAAAGGAATTAATGGAAAAACAAGTAAAAGAAGGAGGCCAAATAGTAGTAAATTTTAAACTGTATTATGAAGCAGTAATCATAAAAACTGTCTGGTATTGGCTAAGAAATAGAAAAGTAGATCAATGGAACAAAATATACCTATAACAAAGAGTTGTAAAAGATTACAGTAGCCCTGTTTTATACAAAAGTAAAGTTTCACATTTTGAGGAAAAGAATTTACTATTTGATAAACAAATGTGGGGAAAATTGAAAAGCAGCTTGGCAGAAACTAGAAATAGAACAGTACCTTACACCATTGATCAAGATAAAATCAAAATGGATACATAACCTACGCATAATAGAAGATAGGATAAGCAAATTAGAAAAATAAAGAACATATCATTCCAATTTAGGTTTTAGGAGAATAAATTAAAATGTGTAAAGGTCAAATTTAATGGTTGGACACAGTTTATTTACCAAAATAGAGGGGAAACAATAAAGTAGAGAAATGTGAAAGAGGTTAGAAAAAATATCTATACTAGTCCTCAGTCAGGAGGTCCAGGAGTGAGTAACCATGCAGCCTCCTTCAAGATTGAAGCTAGTCTCTTAGGAAACTAGGAAAGGAGTCAATTACCCAACCAAGTAGTCTAGGAATCAGAGTCTGAGTTGAAGTCAGGATCCAGGCTACAGTCTCCAATGAGGTTCCCTCTAAGACTATCTCCAAGAGACACTCTCTGCAAGACTCAACTTCAGCAAACTGCCAGTCAAAAGATTTTTGTGGCTTTTATGGTGATTTCCTATCCCCACCCCTCTTCACAGGGTCCAATCATAGTTTCCAAAATTGTCACACCTCTCATCCTCTGAAGGTGGCAACTCTTCTCCTATGTCTCTCTTTATATATATATATATATATATATATATATATATATATATATATATATATATATATATATATATATATATATATATATATGTATGAAAATGCATGTATACATATATATGTGTACATATATACATGTGCATGTAAGTATGTAAGTCTAGATTAAAATATAATACATAGACATATGCTAGACATACATATAACACCAATTTGGAAACATTTATATAAATATCATTGAGAAAAAAGAGAGCATGTATGCATACAATGTGTATCAATGCATAACATATATATGCATAAAGACACATACACATGTATCAACATATAATGAATGCATACCCCTTGGTGTATATTTACATACATATGTAAATAAAGATGTGTGTATTCATGTCTATGACATTCTATCCATGTATACATGCATAAGTTCTATATATGCACATGTATTTCTATGTGTGTTCATAAAGACACATAAGTAATATGCATTTATTTTTACGTGCATATTGTGAATTTTATATTTACTCCACCTGCTTAGTCTAGCAACCAGGAATATATACACCCCTACTTAAGCATTAAGTGTTGATAAGGATGGGCTATGAGACATGTGCTAGAAAATGACAAATGAGAAACAACTGACAGACCCCCTGGGCTATCTTAAGTCAAGCCTAAGATATCATTGGTACATGTGAGACGCAGGAAGTGATTTAAAAACCAGTCTATATATTTCACATCACTTCCTCTCTCTGAGCTCTTTTCACAGAGAAGTGGCTCTGGCTCTCGTTGGGTGGTGGAAGCATCTTGGCATGGCTGCAGCTATTGTCTAGGTTTGGTGGTGAGCATCCTTGTTACAGTCCTGGGAGAAGCTCAGTAGTGTGGGTCAGGTGAGGCGTCTTCACTGAGCTCTCTCAGAGTTTAGGCTGATTCCTTTTTTTCCTTTACCTTTCCAAAAATGCTATCCTCTTAGGAAGCCAAGCTAGCTTTTTATCTTCTGAGGAGTCCTTGTGCCTGAGGCCTCTGAACTCCCCTTGACTCAGGCTAGGACAGAGAAATCTTATACCCCTTTCCCTCTCTCTTCTTCTTAATTCCTTCCCTCTATATTAATTAAACCACCATAAAATTCCCAAACTAACTTGAGTATTTTTACTGGGATTTGAATTAATCCCTGGTGACCAACTAAATTTATATTCAGTTAAAAAAAACCCTAAATTTACACCTTACAATATAGATATATACAATTTCTAAATATTTGCAAAAAACAAAAAATGTATAGCAAATTGCTATTTCTATATTCGTTAATGACTTCTATAAAATATGCACATATATGTCTCTATATACATAAATATACACAAATATTTGGTTACACACATATACTCTACATTATATGTATAGTATATTATATGATATATGCACATGTTTGCATGCTCACATATAAATATACCTTGTATAGATGTATGTGTATATGAAGGACCAAGATTTAATATATAAAAATGAATAGATATATATAAACACAGCTATGTATGTTTTCTTATTCTGACAAACATTTAGAAAGGCTACACATGTGTGGTTATACACACATTAATATATATGCACACATATGTTCACATGTGTAGGACACATTAAAATTCAAAGGAGAAACAGTCTACTCTAAATACTATATTATACTAAAATATCTACATTGTTTAATTAGAGATATCTACTCTTGGTGGCAAACATGTAGAAATAATGGATCTTCCTAAATTAAGAAATAATTCAATAAAAGATAGCAGATGATCTTAACTAAGAGAAGCAGCATATATTGGGAAATGACAGCTGGGAGGAGTGATTTGATTTGGAAGATTGCAAAGATGGTGAATAGAGTAACAGAACCATGTGTTGACACAGCTATTACAGGGGTAATGACAAGTCTGATTTGATTATCCATTTTCATTTGACTTAAAAGTGTGTGTGTGTATGTATGACTGTATGTATGTGTCTGATGAGGATTGAAGGTTGTCCTTGCACATGGAGTGGAGAAGCAATCATTGAGAAGATGATTAGGAGTGGGGACTCACTGCTGAAATGTGGGCTAGATGTATATAGCATGGCATGAGACACCAAGTATGACAATTGGCCTCTAGGGAATGAATTTCATGGGTGAAAGAACTAAGTCAAGAGCTCATCAAAACACAGATAGGCTAAATTTAGGAAAGCCTCAAAAGACTTATCTGAACTGATGCAGAGTGGTTTGAGCAGAGCCCACAGCACACTTTCCTTGATGAACATAGTTACCTAGAGAGAAGCCTGATCAGAGAGCCTTCCCAGCCCTATTCAGAGGGTGGAGCACACAATCAAACTGGACAAATATGAGAGCATACATGTTCTTACCCCCCTTGTTTTTAGCTTTGGCCAATGTGCTCCACTGTTTGGCTTGACTATACTTCCTCGTTACAAGGAAGTGTTTTTAATTTCAGGAAAAGAAAGAGTTAGTAGGTAGTGATCAAGATGAAAAGAACAGAAAAAGAACCACAATAAATATTTGAAAAGTCCACAGAAAATTAAATGAAACAAAAATGAGAAAGGAATTTAAAGAGAAACATAAAAATGACAATTTTCATCACTCTGACCATGAGAACAAAATTGAATGTAGCAAGAGTTCCCCTTTTCTTATGTGATCTTCTTCTTCTTCTTCTTCTTCTTCTTCTTCTTCTTCTTCTTCTTCTTCTTCTTCTTCTTCTTCTTCTTCTTCTTCTTCTTCTTCTTCTTTTCTTCTTCTTCTTCTTCTTCTTCTTCTTCTTCTTCTTCTTCTTCTTCTTCTTCTTCTTCTTCTTCTTCTTCTTCTTCTTCTTCTTCTTCTTCTTCTTCTTCTTCTTCTTCTTCTTCTTCTTCTTCTTCTTCTTCTTTTTGTGCAATGAAACCTCCATGTTTGTTAATGATTGTAAAGTTCACAATAAACAACAAAAATCTTGGAATTGAAAAAATTCTGAGGAGCCACTGCCTTGTGGAGTCATTGCATCATTCATGGAGCAACACTTGGTGATCTTGGCAGGACACATACTCAAAGATCTAAAGGCAGACTATTTGGCAGGGATCTCATTAGCTCTGATTTATGAAGGTAAGATTTTCACGTTGACCTGGAATGACACCGTTTGCAAGGTTTATGGAGAACAGTGAACAGAGGCTTTGCTCCCTCTTATGTTAGCAGGGCAGCAGCAGGGCTGGGGAGCGTGAAGTTTAACTGCATTAAATTCTGTGTTGGGCCAGACCTTCTGCCAAGGACAGTGCCAAAGTTAATGTTAATGATCTCCTAAGAGCTTCCCTCCTGGAAAGGACAAATGCTTAAGGTGAGCCCTCATTCTGCCTGCAATTTCTCCTTTGTCAAAAAGGAATTAGACCATGTTTCAAACAACCTGGGACATTTAGCCATTTGTGCTTTTAGAAAAGATATCATAGAAACCTTGGACAGAGGAAAAGTGGGACTCTCACATGCCTCGGGTTGGTGAACAGCCTCTAATCACAGAGGGCGGAGAGGAACTCATTGCTTTCCCTTTTAAAGACCTTTCTCTTTCCTCTAGTATCTATTCCATCCTCAGCACTTCTCAGAAACCAGTGGGCTTCACCTTGCGCTGCATTTGTCCATTTTAAAGGCCATTTTTAGTTTAACTGACCAATTTAATGGAGACATTTGGGATATTAATGAGGTTCTGGGAACATCATTTTCCCCTGGCCTATACGAGGTGACAGTCCTGGTGCCTTTTATGCAGGCATTTATTTTCTGACTCCTGGAATCCAGGAATCATCCTTTAAAACTGTGCTCAATATCTCATTGTTCAGTGAAGGTATCAGGACTCTAGAGAAGAAAAGGGAAATTGTATTTTAGAGTTTGCAACATGATTCCATATATCTGTCATTTGACTTAGCAGTCTTTACCTCCTCGATATAAATCTTACCTGACCACATGCACATTTTCTAGAGCCCACTATACAGAGATCAATTGCCATCTTTTTTATTTCCCAGGTTCTAGCTCCCTTCCCTGAACAACAAAAGCCAAGGAAAGCTGTGGTAGGTCATTCATTCAAAGGTAAGCTTCAGGAGGGAAGGACTGACTCACCTCGGCAATTTCATTCCCAGTCCTTAGCACAGTGTTTAGCACAAAGAAAGTCCCCAAATGATTCTCATTCATTTGTATTTGGATCCCAGGATAACATAATTTGAGAGCTGTAAGGAAACCAGCAGTCAGGTATAAGCCACTCAGAAGAGGAATCCCTACTATAGCATGTCTCTCAGTGGGCATTTGTCTCATTGCTCTGCATGTCTCCACGGAGATGAATCCCCTCCTCTTAAAATAGTCCATCCAACTACTAGCAGCAATGCAATGACCCAAGATAATCCTGAGAGACTTATGAGAAAGAATACTATCCACATGAAGAGAAAAAACGGTGGGAGCAGAAACACAAAAGAAAAACATATGATTCATCACTTGTTTATTTGGGAATAGAATTTGGAATTTTGGTTTTAAAAGATTACACTATTTCAAAAATGAACAATATGGAAATAAGTATCAAGTGATAATACATGTAAAACCCAGTGGAATTTGTTGTCATCTCTGGGAGGGGGGAGGAAAGAAGGGAGGGAGAGAACATGAATCATGCAACCCTGGGAAAATATTGAGAATTTTTTTAAATTAAAAAAAAATAAAGTGGTTCCTAAAAGTGAACACAATCCACCTAGAATGGTCCCCAGGGTCAGGAAAAAGGGACAATATACCTGATCTGAACAACAATATGTGTATTCAGTTGTAGTGGGAGTGGAAACCTCATGTGTTTTGATTTGCACTTTAAGAAGAGCATTTGAATAAGTGAGGAGGGCAGGTAAATTATTTCACACTTTTTTTTTGGTGGAGGATGTTGAGAGATATGAATCAGATGATGATTCTGTATGACTGAAAATCTGTTACCCTAAAAAAGAACGGCATATCCCAAGAGCCCACTGACTTCCTGTCATTACGTACTTCCTGTAGACAGAGGATAAAGGGTGTGGGCTTTGGAGGCTCCCTCTCTCTGATGCAGAATCAGCATTGATGGTGGTGAGTGGGGTTGACTAAAAAACGGCTCACCAGCCATGGGCACGTGGTCTTTATTTTGGATCTTCTTTATTCCTTGATTTCTAATGATCATTAACAAATCTCTTAAAACATAATATCATTATTGAGATTTAATTTTAACTTTGACAATTCTTGATTACAGTCCAAAAACGTTGGATGGTCAGACTCCTAAGGTTGCTGTTAACATATCTGTGTCATCGTGATCAGAAACTTCCATTTGAGGACTTCAACCATTAGTATTTGGTCTCATTCTGAGAAACATCGCTGCCAACGGCCTTGGTGAAAGCACTGATGGAAACTTCCTCGGATTTGCAAAAAACACAAAATGGGGAGAGAGGATAGAGAGCCGACACGGGAGAGATCAAAGCCAGGATCGAGACAGATTTTGTCAGCTGGTCTATGCTGATTACGAAAGAAATTCAGTAGTAGTGCCTGTAAAGTGTTACATATGAACAGAATAAGAAAAATCATCTCAGAATTATGAGGGGGAAGGGACGGCCAGCTAATGGACGGTATAAAACAGATCTAGGTTTTAATGGACTGAAAGGTCAGCCTGAGTTGCCTTTTGATGCAGCAACCATAAAGGGAATGAGATTTGGGCCTCATTTAAGAAAGTCGACACTTCCAGAAGAACTAAGGTAGGAGTTGGCCCCATCGAACATCATAGCTAAAGTTACTAGAACGATATAGTTTTGTAATAAATGAATTTATATTCATATCATATACATACATGTACATGAATATAAATTGTAGATATGTAGATATGTATGTGTGTATATATATGTATATACAGTAGTGGTCGTCTCTTGGTGTCCGAGAATGACATTATCTTTGTGCGTTTTCATCTCCGGTGTGCCCTCCTGTGGCTTTGGAGTCCAAAGGCTGAGGCACACAGTGTGTGGCACACGGGGCCTGGGACGCCAGTTGTTACGGGAGGTGCGGTTGTGGCCTGGTGTTGGCGTTCACGCGCAGCGGCAAGACGTCGACGTCGCTCATCTTCAAAGATGGCGGCATGGTGAATGTGGGTTCTCCAGCTGCTTCTGTCAGAGGCAGCGAGTTCTAGTTGCTTTGGTGTCCTGCCAGCCCACTTCAAGTTGGACTTTAGCTGATCCTTGAATCTTTTCTTTGGTCGGCCTTGTTTCCTGAGTCTGATGTTTCCTTCACTGCGTCTCTGAACTGGTTCCATTTCTCGGTTGAGCTTCCAGTGAGTGGTCCCTTGGCAGACAGCTTGTCGTCCAGGCAGGACTGGAATGTTTGCAAATAGATGGATCTCTAATACGACTCACGTTGTAAAATGCGCAAACTGGGCACGTTTTGGATGGCGAGGCGCAATGCGCATTTGAAGAGTCGCTCTAACCAATCGGTGGTCTGTCCAGCATTCAGCTCCTCTCATGGCTCTGGTGATCTTTACATCCTGGATGTCTTGCCGGCGTACAATGATGTAGTCAATGAGATGCCACTGCTTTGATCTTGGGTGCATCCATGTTGTTTTATATTTGTTCGCCATTCTGAACACAGTGTTCGTGAAGGTGAGTTCAAACTCTGAGCATTTGCTGAGTAGCAGTAGGCCATTGTTGTTCATTTTGCCCATGCCGTGTTTGCCGAGCACTCCTTTCCATCTTTCATGGTCCTGGCCAACGCGGGCGTTGAAGTCTCCCGGTAGTATCAGCTTGTCATTGGTGGGCACTGAGTGCAGGACGGCACTCAGGTCAAAGTAGAACTGCTCTATGGTCTCCTCTGTGCTGGTCAGTGTAGGGGCATATGTGCTGATGATTGTGGCATACCGGTCTTTGCTGAGAGGTAAACGGATCTTCATGAGCCTCTCGCTGATGCCCACAGGCAAGTCTGGCAGCTGTTTGAGCAAACTGGTCTTGATGGCCAGGCCAACACCGTGGATTCTGCCTTCATTTGAGGCTCTACCTTTCCAGAAGAAGGTGTATCCAGTGGTGGGTTCGCTGAGTGATCCCTCTTCTGGTAAGCGTGTTTCGCTTAGGGCTGCCATGTCGATGTTATATCGCGCCAGTTCTTTACCGATTAGAGCTGTTCTTCTCTCAGGTCTTGGGGTATTCTCTCTGTCAAGTAATGTCCTGATGTTCCATGCTCCTAGTAGGAGTTTCTTTGTATTTTTTCTTTGATTTCGACCTCTTAAAGGGATGATCCGCCAGCAACGGTGTGCTGACCGGGTGTTTGTAGGGCAGGCAATGTTTGGGACACCTTTTCTAGTCCCCTCCCTTGATTAGGGTGAGCAGTGCTGTCCTAGAGAGGGCTGCTCAGTCGCCCAGGATGCTGCCGAACATCCCTGCTGCCCACAGGGCCGAGCGACCACTGGTCCGTGGGCTGCCTATGTGCAGGATCGTGACTACAACTGCCAGTGGTCACCTCCACCTGTTGTGTCGTCACTCCCCCATCGCCGCAGGTCTTGAAGAGGGTGGACGGGGTCAGGATAGATGAGTGTGCACAAAGACACTTGTGCGTGAAGGAGATTTAAGTGGAAGAGTCGATGCACAGAGACAGTCCCACTCTCTCGGCGTTGGAAGCCTGGGTCCAGTGGCAGGAAAGTCGTTACACCTGGAGACTTCCTCAGCTGCATTGGGTGGCCGTGTTGTCCTTGTGCTCCAACATGCCCTGAGCACTCCACAGTGCTTTGCTGCGTCGCCCTCTCAGCCGTTGAACCTTCTTGTTGGTTTCTTCCACCTGTTCCACCAAAGCAGTCTTCACATGCTGGGTGAGCAAAGCCCTGGTTCACCAGGGGTCCACGTCGACCCAATGGCTACCCTCACAAGGTTTGGCCGGCCTGCCGAAGCCGTTGCCCGGGGTGTGGCTGCTGCCACATGCTAGCAGCTACCGGGAGCCACACGTGAGAGCTGGGTGTCAGATGAGGGTCAGAGGCTGGAGAGCTGCCCTAGGAGGGCACGACAAGCCCTCCATACCAGAGATACTACCCCTCTCTGAGCACCCCATACACCCCGTGTGTATATATATATATATATATATATATATATATATATATATATATATATGTATGTATTGAGGGAGAGAGAGACTCTAAAATCCTTTACAGCTTGAGATCCAGTACCTGATTGAAGATTTCCTAAATATTATCAACAAATTAAGGAAAAATAAAACCAGAAAGAACAAAAAGGAGGTACATGGTAGGAAGAAGAATAAAAAACTGGAAATCAAGGGTTTTATTCTATCTTTAATGAAAGGAAAAGACACCATCCAGGAAATATATTAGAAGATAAGATGGTTTGAGTTATGTGACAGGAAAGAGGGATGGGAAATGAACAACCCCAGGGCTCCCCTAGCACTCTCATCATTTTAGGAGAAAGTGAAGAAGGCCATGAACTTTGAGGGTATATTTCCTATGGAGAACTTAGGGGAGGACAAAGATAGGAATCACATAAGGTGGGGGCAGGCATGTCATCGTCTTGTGATTTGTACTATTAGAGATAAGCAACAATAAAATCCCTGGTTCACTGAACTATCCCAAAATCAATTTAGAAACAATAACTAATGCTATGCATGTGTCAGCGCGTATGTGCCTGCCTCTATGTGTGTGTTTATGTTGGTGTGTTTATACGTGTAGCTGACATTTAGAAAATCATTTAAATACATTTTTCTCATATGGTCCTCAAAGAAACCCTAGGAAGTACAATCCCTCTTTGTATGAAGCCACTCTTTGAGCAGCAACAAAATGTGAAAACATCTATCAGTTGGGGAAACATTATGCTATTTATATGTAAACTGTTATTATCATCATTCTGATTCTGATAAGTCAAGCATGTGATATCATTTTCCAGGCTATGGTTACAGGTTTCACTGAGGCATCCACACTACTGGACCAGTTATTTTTTGTAATCAACAGAATGAACAAGTACAATCATGACTGGGATTGAACCAGCAGAGTTTAGGGTAGAGAATGGCAATGCTAATGTATAGGAAAAGAAATGAGGTTGCAGCCTCATTGACACTCTGATCTCACCAACATAGATAAATATCTGCATGCCCATTATCTTAATTTTGAGTGTTTCATTTCATTCATTTCATTTCATTAAAGATAGTTTGAAAGTTTTAACCACAATCTTGACTATCTGACCACAGGACTTATATTAAATTTAATAAGAAATTAACATTTAATTATCCTATTTTTTAAAATTAAGCCATTTTTTTCTTTCATGGTTTGTGAATTATCTCTCTGAAATCATTTCTCAAAGGTCAATATACAACTCATGAAATTAAAAAAAAATGCTACATCCAATTAGCAAATTGAGGACCATTATTTTCTGACATAATTTGGAGATTAAGCAAGAATGGCCAAGTCTTTATGGTGAACTCTATGAACTAACTTAGATCAAAGAGATATGAAATGAAATATATTATTCAAAGAATTTTAAATAATAGTCACATTCTCATTAGCACTCATCTTGTATAATCATCCTTGGCAAATCTGATCATTTCTCATATAAGTAAGTCCATTCCCTCCAATCACCAATCCATCATCCTTGCACAGATACTCTTCACCTTAGTCCTGGACTATTGAAGTGACCTTACATCTCTTCACTCTGTCTTAAGACTCTCCTCCCTCCATCCTACATTCAGTCATTTTATTGTTCCTCCTGAAGTGCATGTCAACCCATATTATGTTTATATTGCCTCAGTTATTCACCTGTAAAGTGGGATGGAAAAGAAAATGGCAAACCACTCCAGTGACTTTACCAAGAAAATCCCAAATGGGGTCACAAAGAATTAGACATATCTAAAAAATGACTGAACAATAAAAGTACTTACTGGATTCTCAATAACTATTTTCCCTTCACAAAAGATAAGATCAATCAGCCATTTAATCATAATCCATTTATTATGTTGCTCCAACAATGTTTCATGTACTCTGTCCAATGTTCCAGATATCAAGACCATCAATGAAATGGTCTCTGGTTGCAAGAGCTATGATTCAAGTAGACAAAGGTCTCATGCACTTCTAATGAAGCAGGAAAAGGAAAGAAACTCAATTCTGAGAGATGATCAAGTCTCCCTTTCAGTTTAATATCTATGCCTCTTCTGACTTTTTCTCTTTCTTTGTTTCAAATCAGTAGATTATTCTGTGGAATCACATTTATAGAAGGCTACAGTCTTTCATTTAAATCAATGAGAGTGTTATCTTCTAGGCTGCCAACATGGGGTCAAGAACTGAACTTATACATTCTACTTGAGTGCTATAAATATGGATCTCAGCAAGTCCTTAGAGCATCTCCTCCTCCCAGCTTGGCTCTCAGACCAGTTGCATTATCATTTCAATTCCATGAAGGTTTAAGCTATTGAAAGTGCAACCTCCTTGCATTTTGGATGGATAGCATAATGCAGGATTTTTTTTTGGGGGGGGGGGAATCTGGAATTGGTATTAATTATACATCATTTTAAATGCTGACATTAGTTTTAATATTAAAAATATATTTCAACTTCTTTTTTTAGTGTTTTAAATATTCTATTACTATAACAAAGGAATTTAATTGAATACACATTTTTTTCTTTAAGCAAGGATCATTTATTCTTTTTCTTTTTACTTATTCTTCACCTAGCAAGAACCATCTAAACTCTAAAGAACATTTACTCATTCAAATTAGAGGAAGTTAAGATGAGTGCATATGAAATATGGCTCTCCACTACATATAGTAGGGATCCTAATACTACATGCTTTAAAAATTATTTATAGAATAAATGTGATATGATAGTGTCAGAGCTGTCCTGATTGCATATGTTTTTTTTAACTTCCTTCTGTTTTTGTTGTTGCTATTGTACATTTTTTTTGACTCCTTTAATGACTCATTTTCCTTTCTTTTTGTGGGGAGGGGTGGTGTCAACATTATCACTATTTTCCCTCTATCTTTCTTCTAGTAAACTCTTGAAAAAAACAAAAACATTCTAACAATTAAGTGAAGTCACATACAATACATCTATACTTTGGTCAAGCCAAAAATATGTCTGTTTACATCATGGTTCCCTCATCATGTCAAAAGATGAGTTGCTTGCTTCATCACTGGTCTTTGGGGTTATGATTGGCATTTTAATTGATCAGAATCCTTAAGGTTTTTAAAACCATTTTTTCTTTATAATATTTGTTGTCAAATTAATTTATATTCTTAATTATTAAAGAGTTGCAGCATTTCCCCCCATATGTTTGTTAGGAGTTTGGATTTCTTCCTGTGAGAACTTCTCAGTTATATCCTTTGGCCATGTGATATTATTCTGCATACATTTTTATTAAACACTTGGTACATATAGTCACCTATGAAAGAGTCACAGAAAAATGTAAAATGTAAAGTAGAAGAATCTTAAATATAAGGAGCTTTGTGTTGTGGAGAGAACTATTCCCAAAGGTCTGTAAAATTGTGCAGACTCTTTGACCCAGCAAAACCATGATGAGATATGCATCCCAAATAGATCAAGGATAGGATAAAAAAGACACATTTACAAAATATGTATAGTAGCTCTTTTGTTATGGCAAAGAACTGGAAATTGATGGGCTATACATCAGTTGAGTAAAGGTTGAACAAATTGTAGTGCATACCTCTAGTGGAATACTATTGTGCAATGAGAAATTATAAGCAAAATGATCCCAAAAAACCTAGAAAGACCTATATGAAGTGATGCAAAGTGAAGTGTGAAGAATCAGAGCATTATTATTACACGGTAACTGAATGACTTAACTATTATCAGCAATGTAAGGATCCAGGATAACTCAGAAATCCATGATGAAAAAGGCTCTTCAGTGCCACAGTAGTAATTGACAGTCTGAATGCAGATTGAAACTTGCCATCCTTCATTTTATTTCTTTCATGAATTTTTCCCTAGTGTAATCATTATATGTCTTCTATCATAACATGATGAACATGGAAATTTGTATTGTATGATAACACATGTGCACCCTATATCATATTGACATCTTGGAGAAGGGGAAGAGCTGGGAAGGAGGAAGAGAACACAAATCACAAAACGCTAGAAAACAATTGGTGAAAATTGAATCAAGGTGTATAATCTGCAAAATAATTAAAAATATAAGGAACTTTGAAAATGAGATACGATAGTCTGAAAGGTATCTCTCATATGCCATAGGCAAGACCAGCCTCATGTATAAACAAAAGATTTATCTGCTAGGAGATGGGTAGAAAGACAGAGAGAGGAAAGGAGGAAGAAAAAGGGAAGGAGAGAAAGACCAAGAAAGAGACAAAATTTGTTGTAGTGAGAACCAAGTAGAGATAGGAATTATCCACTCAATACAGAATCATAGTACATAAGAAAGAACAACATAATAAACAAAAATCTTGGTTCCTTCTCTTAGATTGATTCCAGACTCCTACAGAGGAAGAATCATATTGGAAAGGGACAATGGGTTATAAAACCTAGATGGATTCATCATACTTTCCATTTGCCCATATTCCAACATCGACATGTTCTAATAGTAGAAACAGCTCTGCAAAATGGTATGCTCCCAACAAGGGTTTGGGCCTAAGAGTTCTGTATAATATGAAGCCCAAAACAAGGGGATAGGAGGAAAGGTTGAGTTCTAGTCTAATATCATTGTTTTGTATTGGGTTTTTTCTCATTGTGCCATTTCTTGGAATTAGAGAAAAATAGTTTCAAAATCATATAGTGAAACATAAAGAAAGTACACTCTTCCCTTTGAGAAACAAAATCAGAGGAATTGAAGGGGTGGAGAAAGAGAAGCTACTTCATTAATACTTAACACATATGGCAATTAAATACTGATAGTAATTACACTAAGATATTTCACTGTTTCCAAATGTATCAGTCACGAGCCCTACAGCTCCTGAAAATCAGCCCACACCAAAGTTTATATCAAACAAAATAAGAGGATCATCTCCATTCACTTTCTTGTCTCCAGAGGTTTTGGGGGGGGCATGAACATGTCCCATCTTTCTATACAGCTTTTAATGCCAACCCTCAAGTCATATTCATATAATAAAGAGGGAAAATGTCTGATACACAACAGATATATCATTAGCAGTCTAGGCCAATGGGCTAGGGAACTGGTGTTGAAAATTCACCAGAATTAAATAGACTCAAACAACAATTGTGGTATATTTTTGTTCTACTCAAATGCAAAAGAATGAATGTAATGTACAGTTAAAGTAATTGATTTCTGGAATTTCATGACTCATATAGAAGCTACAATTTTGTAGAAATGGTCAAACTCTTTCCCCAAGATATTGTTGTTTTCTATTGGATTAAACTTCCTCAAAACACTTTTAAGAAATTTCTACATGCAGTTCTCACTATGAGCCTTGGAAAAGGCAGGTCAGGTATTATTTTCCTCATTTTAGAGATTTGGAATCTGCAGCTCAGAGACATTCAGTGACTTACCCAAATGGAACAAATATTGGACAAAAGACATGTGCTCTGGGTAACCATGTGGTAGCAAGAGGACACTGGATTGATTCCTGCTAGATATGCATTTAACATTATTCACTTTATTCTCAGAGGCTAGTTGTGAGAGATTCAATGGCGTGTTTCTGAGATTGCCCCAAATACAGAGTGCCAATGAGCAAAAGAAGTTTATATATGACCAAAACGATGCAAATTTTAAATTTTTAAAAATTTTCATCCTGTTCTTCAGGAAATACTTAGACCTAGTAAACAGTACATAAACAGTTCCTTTAAACTATGATCTGGGGGATATTTTGTCATATCAGATATGATGAATTTTTATTAAGATCATTTCTAGGTTAGAGTCCAAGTGGATTGGCATTATTATTATTATTATTATTATTATTATTATTATTATTATTATTAAAAAACCCTTACCTTCCATCTTGGAATCTTGTGTATTGGTTCCAAGGCAGAAGAGCAGTAAGGGCTAGGCAATGGGGGTTAAGTGATTTGCTCAGGGCCACACAGCTGGGAAGTGTCTGAGGTCAGATTTGAACTCAGGACCTCCCGTCTCTAGGCCTGGCTCTCAATCCACTGAGCTCCCCAGGTGACCCCAGATTTTATTATTATTAAAGAAGATGGCAATTTGTCATCAATATCTTTATCAATATTTCACTCCCCACTTTTTTATCCCATTTGTTGAGTTTCTAACAAATGTCAAATTGTTTTGACCTTTGCAGTCCATTGATTGACTAGGTGAACTTTTCTTAATAATCTTCCCCTATTGTCACATTTTACTAACATCTATATATTCTAAATGGGGTGTATGGGGTGCTCAGGGAGGGGTAGTATCTCTGGTATGGAGGGCTTGTCGTGCCTTCCTAGGGCAGCTCTCCAGCCTCTGACCCCCACCTGACACCCAGCTCTCACTTGTGGCTCCCAGTAGCTGCTAGCATGCGGCAGCGGCCACACCCCGGGCAATGGCTTCGACAGGCCGGCTAAACCTTGTGAGGGTAGCCATCTGGTTGAAGCCGACCCCTGGTGAACCAGGGCTTTGCTCACCCAGCATGTGAAGACTGCTTCGGAGGAACAGGTGGAAGAAACCAACAAGAAGGTTCAATGGCTGAGAGGGCGACGCAGCAAAGCACTGTGGAGTGCTCAGGGCGTGTTGGAGCACAAAAGACAACACGGCCACCCAATGCAGCTGAGGAAGTCTCCAGGTGTAACGACTTTTTGTGCCACTGGACCCAGGCTTCCAACGCCGAGAGTGGGACTGTCTCTGTGCATCGACTTTTCCACTTAAATCTCTTTCACGCACAAGTGTCTTTGTGCACACTCATCTATACATCATAGATGAAAACGCACAAAGACAATTGTCATCCTCGGTTACCGAGAGACTACTACTATAAATTCTAAATCACTATTGCCCTTGGCTGCCAAATCTCTCCATTTGGAATCTCAGAGTTGTTTTAATTTGCTTTTCTTTAACCCATAACTACTTGGAACATTTTTATATGATTATAAATAGTTTAAATTTCTTCTTCAGTATCTTGGGAACAGCCTGATCATATCCTTTAAATAATTTCAATTGGGAAATGCTTTGTATTCTTATAAATTTGACTTAGTTCTCTATATATTTAAGAAATGAGGCTTTTGTCAGAGACTTGGTATATTTTTTTTTGTTTAGAATATTTTCCATGATTCCATGATTCATGGTTTTTCCCACCCTCTTCCTTCCCCTCTTCCAGAACTGACAAGCAATTCTACTGTTATATATGTATCATTGTTCAAAACCTATTTCCATGTTATTCATATTTGTAATAGAGTGATCTTTTAATGTCAAAACCCTAATCATATCCCCATGTGATTGATCATTTGTTTTTATTCTGTGTTTCTGCTCCTACAGTTCTTTCTTTGGATGTGGAGAGTGTTCTTTCCCCTAAGCTCCTCTGAATTTTCCTGGGTCACTGCATTGTTGCTAGTAACAAAGTCAGTTACATTTTATTGTGCCATAATGTATCATTCTCTGTGTACAATGTTCTCCTGGTTCTGCTCCTTTTGCTCTGAATCAGTTCATGGAGTTCTTTCCGGTTCACATGGAATTCTTCCAGTTCATTATTTCTTTCAGAACAATATTCCATCACCATCAAATACCATAATTTGTTCAGTCATTCACCAATTGATGTATACCTCCTCGTTTTCCAGTATTTTTGCCTCCACAAAGAGAGGGACTATAAATATTTTTGTCCAGTTCTTGTTTGTTCATTTTCCTTATCTAATTATAGGTAGGCTTGGGGTGGGGGGTGATGTGATGGTTTGAGCTCTGAACTCTGAGAGACACTTCTCCCTGCTGATCCAATTGACCCTTGAGAGGCTAATAGCTTAAAGACTTGCCTCAGGCTTAGGTATAAGTTTTTTATCTCACTTTGGTCTTGATCAGGTCAGGGGGGCTGATCAAATTCTAGCCTCAGGTTTAGTCTCAAGTTGTTGGTTTCACCCTTGATTGTCCTGTCCTGGAGCTCCACCTTGAGCTTTAGGTAAAAAGATCAGTACTTAGTACTTAATAGTATCATCCACCCCAAAGTATGAATTCAGTCCTTGTTCCAAGCCCAGATTAGAGTTCTCTGGGCTGGGGTTCTGGACTTCTCCACAGGTTTGAAATTTCAAGGAGTATGGTTGACTTTTACCTCTTTGTTCAGTCAGGGTCTCAGGATCTGGATGTTGGATCAGGCATGGGTTCCCAAACTTTGGACAGTAGATGTGGGGTGTGGGGGTATGTCTTGCTCTTGGCTTGCTCTTTCCTCATTGCTACAGACTCTTTTTGGCTCTGCACTCCTCTCACCCCAGTGTTCTAGATGTTTATTGTCTACCTTTTGGTTTTTTCTTTTCTTGAAAGTTGTTTCACTTGGTCTCCTTGTTGTTTCTTTCATTCCTTTATTCAATTTATGGCTATGTTTTAATCTTGATTGGAAAGGATTTTCATGGTGGCACAGAACAGCTTTGGATTATTCTCCCATCTTTGCTCCACTCCCAGAAGTCTTTCTTGGTATATTTTTTTTAAAAAACGAAGGTTTCCCTTCTAATTTTGGTTGCATTGGTTTTCTTTGCATTAAACATTTTTAATTTCATGTAATCAAAATTATCCACTTTATTTTTTGTAATGTTATCTATGGCTTGTTTGGTTATAAATTCTTCCCTTATCCATTAATCTAACAGGTAAAGTTTTCCATGTTCTTCCAATTTGTTTATAGTGTCAATCTTCATTTTTAGATTAAGTATCCATTCTGACTTTATGGTATATAAATATATGGTGTTTGGTATGAGAAGATGGTCTATACCTAGATTCTTCCATACTGGTTTACAACTTTCTCAGCAGGTTTTCTTTTAATAGTTTTACCCCAAAGCTTGGATTTTTAGGTTTATTGAACACTAAACTCCAATGGACATTAACTGTCATGTGATAATTATCTAATATATTGTAAATCTTGAAATTTCTCAGACTTGTGAATGTTAAAAATTTCCACATTGAGGAATCCTCCATTGGAACAAATTCCCTACTGGGAACATTCCCCATTTTGACTGTGAGAACTCACCAGGATCAGAAATGGGAGGACCTCTACTCCACCCATACTTAAGACTGCTTTAGGGGAGAAAACTCCTTGCTAAACAATGAAAGTACTTGGACCCATGCTTATAATAAGGCAAGGAGTTCTTTGAGCCATGCCTGTTTTTTTAGAATTGATACAATGGGATGCTAGGTACCTAAAAGGGTTGGGCAAGTTTTCTCTTAATGAGATTAGTTGACTCAGCTGTGTTTTCTCTGGTTCAGACTTACTGAGGGGATTAGTCGACACAGCAGCATTTTCTCTGGTTCAGACTTACTGAGGAGATTAGTCGACTTAGCTGGAATTCAGATGGGCTGTCTTTTAGAAAACATCTACAGTGATTGGTAGATGGAAGAGCTTAGGGGAGGTAGGGGAGGTGACATAGAAAAAAAAAACCCTATATAAGAAAAGGAATCTCTTGAGCAAGGGATACTTGGATCCTTGGAGATAGATCCTTGGAGATAGATCCTTAGATCCTTGAGTACCTGGAGATAGATCCTCTTGGAGGAGGCCCTTTGAAGATCTCTTTAGAAGAAGTCCCTTGGCAGGCCGACTCTGGCTGGAACTCCCTCTGGGGAGACTCTGTTCCCCAGACATCCTTGCTTAAGACAAATCTTGTGGTGAGTGATAAAAAAACTGACTGATTCTCTCTCTCTTAAGACTCAGGTCTAGGCCATGTTGGCTTAAGGCCCTTCATACTTATACCTTTTCTCTCTTTCTCTCTTTCTTTGATTACTCATTGTATTGTTAATTAAAATCTCTATAAAACCCAATTGACTTGGCTATATTCATGATTGGGAATATATTCCCTAGCGACCACCTTATATTTGATTTAAAAACCAAGACACTGTAGTGAAACATATTTTCTGCAGTCAAATTTACTCACCTAATCTTATATTATTTATAATTGTTTCCCTTTTCCTGACTTCACCAATTTTAAATCTTACAGTTTATGGCTCCCACTATTTTAATTATTACAATATTCCATAGATCCATTACTCTACCATTAGCCAATCTATTGTATTACTCTTGAAGGAAAGGTATAGAGCATACAAGTTCCTTTTCTTGTTCATGTTGATACAATAATACTGATATTAATGCAGTTGATTCTACTACCATTATAACAATTACTACCAAAAATAATATGAAGAATAAGGATAATATGATTCAGGCAAGTAAAAGATAATCTTAAATATTCTCTTCCACTAAGGTGAACAAAATATAATGTTTGCCTTGGTGAATACATAATTCATATGTGTATATATATTTCATATATTGTGCAAATCATGAGTTTTTAATAACAAATATAACAAAAGGTATTACTTTTTCCAATCCTTCTTCATTTCTCATGTAGACTGGTCTCCCTACCTTAATGCCTCAAGACTTTTTCCTCTGTAATTCATCTTCTTTAAAAACTCATGATATATATACACATGTGAATGAATGAATGAATGAATACATATTTTCACCATATATATTATTACCAAAGTACTTTTCCTAATGTAGAGGTCTGACAATATTATTACCCTTGCCTACCTCACAAATAAATTCCAGTATACCTTCATTATCTCATTATTATCTCAGATATAAACTTTGATTTTTGCATTTTAAAATCTTTGCAATATGGTGCCCTGTTTGCAATCCTGTCTTCCTATCTTCTCATGCTTTACTCTCTTTTAAGTTCTCTAAGATTCATCAAAATTGACCCATTCATATCTACATGTCTTTGTACTGGTTGCCTTTAATAGCTGAAATACTCTCCTAGTTATCTAAGCCTCTTAGTTTTCTAGATTCCCTGAAATACCATTTTCTCCAATATCCTCATATAGCAGAGAATTACTGTCTTTAGTTTCATTCCCTTTACTCTGCATATATCTCACATACATCTAATTTTTACATGTATGCTCCTTAAGGGCATGGACTATTTTTTTTTATTTTCTTTGGGCCACTACTTATTAGCCTTTTAAGTGACAGCTAATTAATCAATTGTTTGACAACTCTCTGAATATTAAAATCAAATGAAACAAAAACAAACAATAAAAACAAGAAGTCATGTATTTACTGAAGTTGGGTTTTTTTTGCCAGTATCATAGAAGATGTACAGAAAACAGTTCAAATTAAAGAAGAACTCCCTTTACTAATGGTAAAGGGTATATCACTGATTACATCACTCTATGAGTTCCCTATAAAATTAAAGAGTTCAGATCATATATTCTTCTGGTGGTATTGCCAGTCTGGCTGTTAGTTCTGGAACCCTCCAACTTCTTAGGAATTAAAGTGATGAGTCACCCACAGGGCAATTAAGGAGTAAGTGTTAGACATGAGTTGCCTAAGACACTTGGACTTATACAGGATAAATAGCATAGAAGATGTCATAGGGGAGCTTTTTGCTGGAAAATAAGGTAGTTAAGTCAAATAACAAAAATAAATGATAACTTAGGGGCACTTCTCTCTTAGAATCTATTCAATGGTTAGAAATCAAAAGGGAGGCCCCTGATGGATTGGGTAGACTCAGAGGGTAGGCCAGCTAACAACAACCTGGATCTTATGCAAAATGCTGAGAATGCAGTTTTCACCCTGTTTCATACTTATTTTGGTATTATGTAAGAACTCTCCAAATACATTAGAAAACATTGTTTTCATTTTAAAAAGAAATTAAAAATAGTTACTTCATGAAACAAATGTATCTGGCCTAATTTCTTTAAGAATGATGAAGGATTATGCACATAGGCAAATATGACTATCTTGTTAATATTCCCTGCAATGCTACAAAGGTTTTTATCTCAAAGCATTTCTCTTTCACTTATCTTTGAGGGACTCATGATTGTTGAAATAAACTTCACTGAAAATCTCCTTCCATGCAGAACATTTTGCGCACCTGAAATTAGCACATTGGTGCCTGGGGATGTCACTATCCAAAAATCACTCCATTACCTTATATAGGAAGCATTATGAATTTTTCCTTCACCTTCCACTCTCCTGACGTAGGATTTGTTTCTTAGCTTATCAAAGAGAAAAAGCACATCCTCTTTGGGATGCTTTCAGATATCATTTTCCTTTTGGGTGGTCATGACTAGACAGATCTAATATTGGGCAGGAGTAGAAATAAGTCATCTCAAACCTGAGCCATTTCAGAGGTACATTCTGTCATTCCCTTTCCACCTCTTCAATGATGCCCACTGATGCCCCAAACGTCCTTAGGCAACACCCCGGACTTATAGTACCTCCTAACATTTCAATTTTAAATTTTTTTAAATAGAAATATATTTCCATTCCAATGGAGAAATTATATTAGAAAGTAGGGAGAAATGGAGTACCTGAAGTCTAAAGATAGCAATTACAGCAAAAAGATCCAATTGCCCACATCACCTTTGACAATTCCCTCAATTATCCATCAAGAAAAGCACATTATTTTTTTGATAAGCACAGTTTTCAAAATTTAGAATATTTTTTCATGATTATATGATCATGGTCTCCCCTCTTCCCTTCACTCTCCCACAGATGACAAGCAATTCCACTGAGTTATGCATATATCATTGTTCAAAATCTATTTCCATGTCATTCATATCTGCAGTAGCGTGATCTTTTAAAATCAAAACCATAATCACATCCTTATCAAACTAGGTAATTGATCATGTGTTTTTCTTCTGTTTCTGCTCCCACAGTTCTTCCTCTGGATGTGGATACATTCTTTCTCATAAGTCCCTCAGAATTGTCCTGCGCCATTGCATTGCTGCTAGTAGCAAAGTCTGTTACATTCAATTCTCTGTGTATAATGTTCTCCTGGTTCTGCTCCTTTCGCTCTGAATCAGTTCATGGAGTTCTTTCCAGTTCACATGGAATTCCTCCAGTTCATTATTCCTTTGAGCACAATAATATTCCATCAGCATTAGATACCACAATTTGTTCAGTCATTCCCCAATTGATTGATACTCCCTATTTTTCCAATTTTTGCCACAGCAAAGAGAGGGACTATTCATATTTTTGTACAAGTCTTTTTCTTTATTGTCTCTTTGGGGTACAAACCCAGCAGTGGTATTGTAGAATCAAAGGGCAGGCAGTCTTTTAAAGCCCTTTGGGCATAGTTTCAAATTGCCCTCCAGAATGGTTGGACCAATTCACTACTCCACCAGCAATGTATTAGTGTCCTAATTTTGCCACATCCCTTTATTTATTATTTAACATTTATCACTTTTCTTTGCTGCCATATTGACCAATCTGTTAGGTATAGTGTGGTACATAAGAGTTGTTTTTATTTTCATTTCTCTAATAAGGAGGGATTTAGAACACCTTTTCATGTGCTTATTGATAGTTTTAATTTTATCATATGAAAACTAAAACTGCCTATTCATGTCCCTTATACATTTTTCAACTGGGTAATGACTTGATTTTTTTTTATAAATTTGACTTAGTTCCTTATATATTTGGGAAATTAAACCTTGCCAGAGAGTTTTGTTATAAAATTGTTCTCCCAATTTGTTACTTGCTTTCTAATTTTGGTTGCATTGCTTCTATTTGTACAAAACCTTTTTAATTTAATATAATCAAAGTCATTCATTTTACATTTTTCAATATTCTCTGTCTCTTGCTTGGGCTTAAATTCCTTCCTTTTCCACAAATCTGATAGATATGTTATTCTATATTCACCTAATTTATTTATGATTTCACTCTTTATATTCAAGTCATTTACCCATTTTGAGTTTATCTTGGTATAGGGTATAAAATGTTGATTGTGAAGATTGTATTTAGCTATCTCCTGATTGTAACAATGAAGATACTTAGCTCTTCCTTTAGAGTGAAGCTAGAATTGTAAGCTACAATCTATTTCTAGATTTTAACTACAAAAAGGTGTTAAGTAACTGCAAAAGGTGAACTTACCAAAAGAGGTATGAAGCAACCCAAAAAGATATAATCTAACCAGAGAAGGTGAGAACTAAAGAATGAGTAGTCCTGGAGAAAGGTGTATTCTGTGATTGGTAAGCATGAACATTTAGAGGAGGTGACACAAGAAAAAAATATCTTTAAAAAGAGGACCAAAAAACCAGAAAGAGAATATTCATTCGGGCACTGACTCAGAGGAGCAACTGGAAGACAGACCCTTGAGGAGCCACCAAAATATAAGCTCCCAGATTTCTTTAGACTGTCCCTGTTGGAGAGTGAAAAGCTGACTTAGTTATTCTGCCTTTCTGAAGGCGTGAAGACTTCAGGAAAGGCCCAACTTCTTGAGACTCTCTTCCCCTGGCTGGGGCTTAGAAATTCTAACTGGTATCAGAAGAAGCCAGAGTTTTTTCTCTCTCTCATTCCTTAATATTTTCCTTCTATTGAAAATATTGTAAATAAACTACCAAAAATTCCATTTACTTAGTAATTTATTTTGGGATTTAGAAATTAAATCCCTGGTGATCACCTATAATATTATATATTCAGAGTCCAACCACAAATAAATTTAACATGGTCTAAATCTAAATTTTCCCATACTCTTTTCCAATTTTCCCAACAGTTTTTGTCAAATAGTGAGTTCTTGTCCCAAAAGTTGGGACTTTGGATTTATTGAACACTAGCTTGCTGAGGTCATTTACCCCTAGTGTATTCCATTGATCCTCCCTTAGCCAGTATCATAATGTTTTGATGACCACTGCTTTAGAGTACAGTTTAAAATCTGCTACTACTATAGTGAATATACTACACAGTGAATAATCACATTTTTATAATTATTTTCCCTTGATATTCTTGATTTCTTTTTCTTCCAGATGAACTTTATTATATATTTTTTTCTAATTCTATAAAAATGTTTTTTTGGTAGTTTGATAGGTGGCACTGAATAAGTAATTAGTTTGGGTAGGATTGCCATTTTTATTATGTTAGCTCATCCTACCCATGAGCAATTAATGTTTTACCAGTTATTGAGATCTAGTTTTAATTGTGTGGAAAGTGTTTTGTAGTTCTGTTAATATAGTGCCTATGTTTGTCTTGGTAGAAAAATTCCTAAATATTTTACATTGTCTAGGGTGGTTTTAAGTGGAATTTCTCTTTCTAGTTCTTGCTGCTGAATTGTGTTGGAAATATATAGAAATGCTGATGACTTATGTGGGTTTATCTTTCGCCCTGCCACTTTGCTAAAGTTGTTGATTATTTCCACTAGCCTTTTAGTTGACTCTGTAGGATTCTTTAAGTAAATCATCATATCATCTGCAAAGAGTGATAGCTTGGTCTCCTCACTGCCTACTTCAATCCCCTAAATGTCTTTTTCATCTCTAATTGCTCCTGTTAGCATTTCTAGTACAGTAATAAATAAAAGAGGTGATAATGGGCATCCTTGCTTCACTCCTGATCTTATTGGGAACGCATCTAATGTCCACATGGTAGATGATATTTGATGATGGCTTTAAATATATGCTGTTTATTTTTTGTTTTGAGGAATGGCCTTTCTATTCCTACACTTTTCTAGTGTTTTCAATAGGAATGGGTGTTCTATTTTCAAAGGGTTTTTTCTGTATCTCTTGAATCAGGTGATTTCTGTTGGTTTGATTATTGATATAATTAATTATGTGGATTTTTTTCCTAACATTAAACCATCCCTTCATTCCTGTTTTAATTCCCACCTGGTCATAGTGAATAATCCTTGTGATAACTTGCTGTAGCCTTTTAGTTAGTATTTTATTTAACATTTTTGCATCTATGTTCATTAAGGAAATTGATCTTATAGTTTTCTTTTTCTGTCTTTGGTTGGCCTGGCTTTGGAATCAGTACCATATTTGTGCCATAAAAATAATTTGATAAGACTCCTTTTTATTTTTTATTTTTATTTTTGGTATAAAGATGAATATTTATTAAATGTTTATTGTATGCCAGGTACTATGCTAAGCAATTGTGATACAAATACAAGAAAGCAAAAATATCCTTACGCTGAAAGAGCTTATATTCTAAGAGAAGGTAAAGCCTAAAGAGGAACTATGAGAGCTTGGAACAGTCTGAATTGAAGGCTGAACTGGTAGGGAAGGGATAATGGTACATATAGATCTCCTCGTTAACTAGCAACCCCTGTTAAGGGACTCGGGATCCAGAGGGCAGGCTCTGAGTCAGACTCTCCATGTGTAGGTAAACAAGGCTACTACTAAGGTGGTAACACATGTAAAAAATGAGTGGAGTTGGGAGCATTACCCAAATTAGTCTAATATAAAGAAGTTTGAGGTGGAAAAGGACACTAATTGCAGGGATCCAAAATGGTTTATAGGTTGAAAAATATCAGAAAGAAGTTATTGAAAATCGTACAATGTACATGTACCCTGATAAAGAAAAACTTTAAAATTGAAAAAAGAGGCCTTGGGGGCATTGAGGTGGCTCAGTGGCTTGAGAGCCAGGCCCAGAGATCCCAGGTTCAAATCTGGGCTCAGACACTTCCCAGCTGGGTGACCCTGGGCAAGTCACTCAACCCCTATTGCCTAGCTCCCACCACTTTTCTGCCTTGGAACCAATACACAGTATTCAATCCAAGATAGAAGGAAAGGGTTTAAAAAGAAAAAAAAGGTTTACAAAAAAAAGAGGTCTAAGTGCATCTTCTACTATAATCCCACTAGGATGCCTCATCATAAAGTGGTATCTTCATTCTAGAAGGCAGGTCAAGTACCAAAAAGTTTGAATATCAAATGAATTCTTTCCTTAAGGAATAATGTAAATTTAATCCATTCCAGACACCCAGAAAACTCAGATTTTATAAGACATTTTATGCATTAATGATGCCGTTTACTAAATAAATGTTAATAACAACTACATTGATGAATTAAAAAACAATAATTAGATTAAATAAAATAATTCACATATAAAACCCAGTAGAATTACATGTTGGCTATGGGAAGGGGTGAGGGTAAAGAACATGAATCATGGAACCATGGAAAAATATTCTAAATTAATTAATTAAATAAAATTTTAAAAAGTAATAGTAATTCAAATTTTACCTGTATTGAGAAGAGTTCATGGCTTAAGGGGATGATGGGGAGGAGCCACGTTATTGTTTGGAAGAGGGGTTCCCTTCCATAACATCTGAGCACAACTGCCCTTGTGGAGTTTTTTCTCTTTTCTTTTCCTTATCACCATTGAAGCCTGCTTGCGATTCCTGAGGTGGAAGCTTCACGAGAACCCTCTCCAATGACGTTTGTTTTAGTCTGTACTTCAAAATTCCTCTAAAATGGGGAGTGGTCTGGTCATTTAACAAATTTACAATTCTGATTATTTAAGCTTTATCACTGATATTTTTAAAGAAAGTTTTGCACTTCCACCCATTTTGAACATATTTTCTTGTTTAATTAAGTGGGGATATCCTCCTTTGCCTTCTCCTCACCTGAAGAAAACTGTCCCCATCCTCCCCACTAGTTGTTGCTGTTTCCTTTGAAGTTCCTACATCTCTGCAATGTGGAACTCTTCTTTATGCTCCTGAAGTAGAATATGATCCTTGGTTTTTGCTGGAGAGGGCATACAGCATATGCTTCCTGAGGTCAAGAAGTCAATAAATTCTAGGAAGACTATGAAGTGTCCAGCAAGCATCAAATAGATGCACAATTTGTTTTCATCAAAATGCATCAAATATCAAATTCACTGAGTTCCAAAACCATGGAATGTCAAGGTTTAACCATATTTTGGGACCTTAGTAATTCACAAAGACAGGTTCCCAAGACATGGAGTGACTAAAATCAACATTAATAGAAGGTTAATCGCAAATCCTTGAATGATTGAAGCATATGTGGATAATATAATACAGGCATGTGTTTTATATGTATGACTATCCTATGGGCATCCCTGAAGGGATTTGTGAAGGAGTTAATAGTAGCAACTTACACATTTATAATAGGAAACTGGTATGTAAGTTTTTATTTTTTCTTACATATCATCTTGAACAATTTAATATCCCAAACTCTGCCTATGAATATTTCTTCTATCTACTATAATAATGAAAACAAATTTTAAGAACTATAGACATCATTTCTCCATATAAGTATATAATCATTTCAACTTTACTGAAGTCCTTAACCCACCCCTTTTTTGTTTACCTTATGGTTCTCTTAAATTTTATATTTGGACATCAAATTTTCCACTTAGTTCTGGTCTTTTCTTTAGGAATCCTTGGAAAATTCTATTTTGTTAAATGTCCCATACTCTCCCCTGAAAGTACATAGTCAGGTGGGTGATCCTTGGTTATAGACCCATCTCTCTTGCCTTCCTGAATATCATATTCCAAGCCTTATGCTCCTTCAGTGTGAAGGCTGTCAAATTCTGTGTAATCCTACCTGGACCTCCATGCTATTTGAATTGTTTCTTTCTGGATGCTTATAGTATTTTCTTCTCCTTGGCCTAGAAGCTCTTGAATTTGGCTATAATATACTAAGGGTTTGTCTTTTGCGGATTTAATTTGGAGAATGATCTATGGATTAATTCAATATCTATTTTACCCTCTTGTCCAAGAATATCAGTGCAGTTTTCTTGGATAATTTCTTGTAATATGATGCCAAGCCTTTTATTTTTTTCTAGCCTTTCTGGAAAACCAATAGTTCTCAAATTGTCTCTTCTGGATCTTTTTTTTTCCCAGTCAGTTAATTTTTTCAATGAGATATTTCATGTTTTCTTTTCTTTTTTTCTTCTTTTAATTTTTCTTCATTAATTCTTGTTGTCTTGTGAGATCATTAGCTTCTACTTGAGCAATTCTAGTCTTTAAAGACTGATTTTCAGCTATGATCTTTTGATTTTCCTTTTCAGTTTGGTCTATCTTGCTTTTAATGGCTTCTAGCAGCTTATTACTTCATTTGATTTTTGTGCCTCTTTTTCCATATGGGCAATTTTGTCTTTTAAGCTGTTAATTTCTTTTTGTGTTACTTTCATTTCTTTTTCTGACTTTTCTTCCCATTTTTCTTCTATCTTTCATACTTGTTTCTTGAAATCCTTTTTGGGTTCCTCAAGTGCTTATGACAAAGTTCCATTTTTTTGGAAAATTTGAATACATTTGCCTGTTTGTCACCCTCTGCTATCTCTTTTGTAGTCTGGAGTTTTTCTCCATAGAAATTATCCAGGGTCAAGATTTTGGGTTTTTTTAGTGGTATTTATTCCTTTTGCCACTAGTGGACTGGAGTTCCTGCATGTTGATTGCTTTCTTAGCTTCTGTCTCACAGGACTTTGCCTTGCTAGTATCTTTCCTTCCCAGTCAGAAGCCCAGGTGAGGGCAGGTAATGAGGTAATGTGATTTTTTTGTGGTGTGCTTGAAAGAAATTTGCCCTGAGGATATTTTTCTATGATCTGCTGCCTTGGCTGTGTCCAGCCTTGTTTGTGCCCAAACTCCATGCTCTGCTACCAAGACTCCACACTCTGTGGCTTTGGGTCTCAAGTCTCACTGCCAAGGACTTGAACTGCCCTTAGGGCTAAGTATGTGGTGCTTTTAGTCACCTTCCAAACATTTAGAGATTGCCTGGTCCTTGCTCTGACTCTGGCAAGGTAGGTGGTATGGGGGAGGCTTGCACTCTGAAATACACAGTTTCACCCCTTAATAGCATGGGAATTCCCATATACTGCCTACCTTTAAGGTTGAATCCAGAAGGATAGCCTCTTTACTTATCACATTTTGATTTATATTCTTTTGAGACACTTTGTAATGATTGGTTGAAAGTAGATTCAGAAGACTCCTGCTACTATGCCACCATCTTAGCTTCAGCCTTCTTTAAAGTACATTATTTTCAAATAAGTGTAGCTATAAAAGTGTTCAGGTATCTTTAAAAGAATGATGGTCTGCAGAAGAGGGCAGTGAGAACTCATATGGTTGCAAGGGAAACAAATGAATGTAAATTGTATTTTTCCAAACATCCAGCTCAATTACTTAGTAATCACGACAAAGGCAGGCACCTAGATTTTTATTGAATTAGGAGGAAACAAGCAAAAACATACAATTTTGGACCTATCAGCTAAAAAAATTAATTATTGGGGGGGGGGGTGAAGACTGGATTTAGCTATCTCCTGATGGTAGCAATGAAGATACTTAGTTTTTCCTTTATTGGGAAGATTGAATGGTAATACACAATCTATTTTTAGATTTTAATCCCAAAAAGATGGTAACTCAGTATTTGAAGTAGATCTAACCATTTTAACTACAAAAATGTTTAACTAACTACAAAAGGTGAACTAACAAAAAAAAAAAAAGGAATAATCTAACCAAAGAAGGTGTGAACTAAAGAATGGGAAGTCCTGGAAAAAAGTGTCTTCTGTGATTGGTAGATGTGAAAATTTAGGGGAGGTGACACAAGAGAAAAAGATCTTTAAAAAGAGGACCAGAGATCAGAAGAAGGATATTCAATATTCGATTTGAGTTAGATCAAAGAACTCTCACTCGGAAGAGAGACTGGAAGACAAACACTTGGACTTGGCTGTGGAACTGAACCCCTGGAGGAACTTGTGTAGGAGACCTCAGACTGCTTTCTTTTTAGAAGTCACCATTGGTGAGTGAAAGGCTGACTTAGTAACCCTGCCTTTTTTGGTGGTGTAAACCTCCAAGAAAGGTCTATGGTCTTGAGATTTTTTCCCTGATTAGGGCCTTAGAATTTCTACCTGGCTCAGAGGAAGTTGGAGTTGCCTCTTTCTCTCTCATTTCTTAATATCTTCCCTCTATTGTAAATAAAACTACCATAAATTTCATTTTATTTTAGTAATTCATTTTGAGGTTTAGAAATTAAACCCCTGGGGACCACCAATTTTAATATATTCAGAGTCCAACCACATAAAAATTTAGCAGTTTGGAGTGTGATAGAAAATATTCCAAGAAGAATGTCATGCAGGTGTGGTTAGTAACTACATCTACTAGGTAATGGTCTCTTTTTCCTGCCTCCTTTCTGGGAAGGAATAGACACAAAAAGCCCCAAAGGAGCCACAGCAAGGGCTTCATGGATTGCTTAAGAAATCAGCTAAGGTGTTCCCTTTCATTAGCTCTAATAAGCTAAGCCAGACATGAAGTATTAAGGAATTTGAAAATCACACTATAAATGGGAGATGTTTACACTCTGAGAGGTTTATGGGAACTGAGGCCAAGTAGGAGAACAGTAGAGTCAATCTCCAATCTTCCCCCCACCTTGGGTCATAAATTTTTTGAGGTGAATGGAAAGTGAGAAAAACTTTAGAATGTTTCATTCTTTTAAAAATTTTTTAATTTTCATACCAAATTTTATAAAACCAAATGAAACAAATATTTCCATATACAAAGAAGGTAGCACACAAATGAAAGCCTATCTATCATATGTTTACCTTTACTTCTTATATATATATATATATGTATATATATATATATGTATATATATATATACATAATAAATCCAGTCCTTTTGTGTCCCAGACCCTATCCACATCACAGAAAATATCTTCAAGGTGGGAGACATGTACATATAAATTAAGTCTTTCAGAGTTCACCTTTCTATTCATTTTCTGAAGGCAACTTTTAGAGTTTATTCTTCTTTCATATAATGCTATACAATTTTATCACATTCATCTATCACAATTTGTTCATCCATTCCCCAATTGATGGGCATCCCCTCAATTTCCAGTTCTTTGCCATCACAAATAGAGCTGCTATAAATATTTTAGTACGTATAAGTTCATTTTTTCTTTCCAAGTTCCTTGGGAAAAAGACCCAGTAATAGCACTGCTGGGTCTAAGGGTGCATAAATAGTTTTATAACTCTCTGGGTATGATTACAAATTGTTCTCTAAAATGGTTGGATCATAGCTCCACCAATAATGCATTAGCGAAGCCAATTTTCCACATTCCCTTTAACATTTGTTACTTTGCCCCTTTGTCACTTAGCCAATCTGATGGATGTGAGCTGATATCTCAGAACTGTTTTGGTTTCCATTTCTCTATAATCAGTGGTGATTTAGAGGATTTTTTGTGATACCTATATATGATTTGGTATCTTCATCCAAAAACTGTCTGTTCCTGTCTTTTGCCCATTTATCAATTGGCAGATAGCTCCTATTCTTAGAAATTTCACAAAATTTTCTACATATTTTAGATGAGACCTCTTTCTGAGAGGGTATGTATATTTTTTTTACCCAATTTTCTGCTTTTCTTCTGATTGTGGCAGCATTTATTTTACTAGTGTATAATTGAAAATCTGTTACCCTAAAAAACTACATTTCCTGGGAGCCCACTGACTTCCTGTTATTATATACTTCCTGTAGACAGGGAATATTAGGCAGTGACGTGAAGGGTCCCAGGCTCTTTGGCTTCCTGTCGTGAGCATGATGGTGGTAAGCAGGGTCTTTTTTTAACAGGCCGATTAGCCATGGGCACATGGTTTTTTGTATCCCTTTTTATTTGTTTATTTTCTAATGATCATTAATAAATCTCTAAAAATATAATATTTTTTATTATTTGAGATTAATTTTAAGTTTTACAATTTGGTGACTAGAAATTGGAGAAAAGAATTCTCAATCTTTTAAGATAGCCTATATGAGATTTTTTGAGCCACGTTTCTCCTCCCAAGGCTTTTCTCCTCCCCCCATAACCCCTGTACCCCCCCCAAACTCCCAGAGAACTCCAAACTCTCTTTAGAACTGTGGCCTTCCTTCTGCAGTCCCTCCTTTTTGCCAGTCACCCGCCCTCCTGGCCCAGCTGTTTTAGTGTGAGGGACAAGCTGCTTCTCTAGCCCGTCTGCTTGAGCCAGCGTTCCTCACTGTTGCCTCTCTTTTTGGAGCTGCTGCTGGCAGTGCCTGATTCTGTTCCTGCTTCTTCTCAGGCCCCCACCCCCACCCCAGCCCTGGCTCCAGCCCTGGCTGCTATGGCTAGTCTTGTTGTGCTACTGGTAGCTGCTGCCCTGCCCTCGGAACTCACAAGCTGGGAGTCCTTGGAGCTGCTCTTCTGGCAGCTGGTAAAAGCCCCGGTGTGTTTTCCTTAGGCATTCTTTAGCCTCCTAACCTCCTAACCCTGTCCACATGGCAGCTTTTACCCCATGGGGGAAGGGAAGTAAAATTGCAAGCATGGTGTACTCCTGTGATGGTGAACCTTTGGCACGCATGTCAGCACTGACACATGGTGCCATTTTGATGGCACACGGCCTCATGTGGGCTCCGGAAGCCGCCACACATCCACATCCATGGCTGTGGCCATGCCCCTGCCTGGCCTGGGGGGAAGGGCTGCTCCATTCCCTGGTCACAGGGGCAGGGGGTGAGGAGCACAAGGGCAGAAAGAGTGCATGCAGGCAGTTAAATAATATAAAAACCAACAAAAGAAACAGACTGACAGATGAAGTTAGTAGCGCTTTCTTGGGCTTGAAGAGTACAAAACACCAACCTTCAAATGAAGACTTAGCCAATGATATTCAGCAACAAAAAAGTCACTAATGGGCAGGTTAGTTAAAGAATCCCCCCTCCCCCTCCCTTAGCTTAGTTCATGGCACCCCACACAAGTTCAATAATATCAATTCATAAAAATTATTCATTTTACATTTCACAATACTCTCCATCTCTTGTTGACTCATGAATTCCTCTCCTATCCCTAAATCTAGTATGTTCCCTATTCTTCTAATTAACTTATGTCATCTCTCTTTATATCAAGACTGTGATTACATTTTTATCTTAGTGAATTGTGTAAGATATCGGTCTGTGTCTGGTTTCTGTCAAACTAGTTGTCAGTTATCCTAGTAATTTTTACCAAACGGCAATTTCATCTCCTGAAACTCTGGATCTGTGATTTTGTCAAATATAAAATTATTATAATCTTTTACTTCTGTTTGTCATAAGTCTGTTCTGCTCCAATGCCCTACTTTTCTGTTTCTTAGCCAGTACCAGATTGCTTTAATAATTACTGCTTCATAATACATGTTAAAATCTTATACTGCTAGACCTTAATGCTTTATTTTTTCATTATTGTCTTTGATACTCTTGATTTTTTTATTCTTCCAAATGAATTTTGTTATTAATTTTTCTAACTCAATAGTATATCTTTTTTTTTTTGCAATTTAATCAGGATGACATTGCATAAGTAGAATACTTTAGGTAGGATTGTTATTTGAATTAAATTAATTCTGCCCATCCATGAACAATTGATATTTTACCAATTATTTAGATCTGATGCCATTTGTGTACAAGATATCTTAATAATTATACTCATGTAGTTTCAAATATACTTTCAAGCATTTTATTCTATCTGTGATATTTTAAATTGAATATCATTTTTGCAGGGCTTTGTCAATAACATATAAAAATGCTGATGATCTATGTGGTTTATATTCCACAACTTTGCTAAAATTATTGATAGTTTTGACTAACGTTTTCGATTTATTTCTAGACTTTTCCACATATACCATCATGTCTTCTTTCACCAAAGATAGTTTTATGAACTTTTTGCCCTTTCTGATTCTTTTTCTTCTCTGATTGTTATTGCTGGCATTTCTAATTCTTTGTTAAATAACATTAGTGAAAATGGGTCATTTTGATTTCATTCCTGTTCTTTTTTAGAAGGCTTCTAGCTTCTCCCATTACAGTTAATACTTACTGGTGGTTTTAGGTAGATATGTTATTTTAAGGAAAACTCTTTATACCTATGCTTTCCAATGTTTTAAATAGGAATGAACATTATATTTTGACAATGGCTTATATTGTATCTCTTGATAGAAGTATTTGGTTTTTGTTATTTTTAGTATTATTAGTAATATAATAATGTTAAGTAATATTATTACTTTTGTTATTGACATTGTCAATTATGTTGATACTTTTCCCTTGCATTAAGTTCCCCAAAAAACGATAAACCTGGAAAGATCTACATGAACTGATGAAAAATGAAGTGAGCAGAACAGAGAATATTGTACACAGTACAAGCAGTATTGAAAGATTATCAACTGTGAGTCCATTGGCTATTCCAATCAATAAAAGTATACAAGGCAATGCTGTAGGACTTTTGATGAAAAATGTTATCCACCTCCAGAAAAAGAACTGTTGGAGAATGAATGAAGACCAAAACATAGGTTTTCCATTTTCTTCAGTTTTTTTTAAATTTTGTACAACATTGCTAATAGGGAAATTATGTTCACATGTATAAATTTATTTCTCATTTCTTGACTTCATAATTGGTAGAAGTGTGGTAGAATGAAGAAAAAGAATTCAGAACTCAATTTTTAAATGAATGTTAAAATAAATTAATACATTTTAAATTAAAAAAGAAAAAATATATCATTCTTTCACTTTTCTAAGTAGATGTCATTTGTAAGATTTGGGGATCATAGTGAGAGTTAGAAGAATCCTTGGAGTTCATCTTCCCATGGCCACTTCCTCATTTTAACAACAGTGAAACAAAGATCTAATTAATTTGAGTAATTTGTCCACAGTCACCCAGTTAGTAAATACTGGGATAAGTTAACAACCTTTAGATATGACTTGATCTCATGGGTTTATTCTTTTTTTATTAAACATTGAGCACACCCAGTGTGATCATTTTTGAAATGAAATGAAAATTTGAAATGAAAAAACATTTTTGAAAAAGAAAATTAATAGTTGAAATTTAATCATTTCAGATCAGCTAGGTAGCTCAGTGAATAGAGAATCCAGTTTAGAGATGGAATATTCTGAGTTCAAATGTGACCTAAGATACTTTCTAGCTGTGTGCCCCTCGACAAGACACTTAACCACAATTGCCCAGCCCTTATCATTCTTCTGACTTGGTATGATGCTTCAGTATAACTTAGTTTTATTGAGCTTTTCTCTGGACAGAAGAAATGAGGTCTCATCAGACTTTTGGGGTGCCTCATGTGAATAGCATTGCAAAAAACATACAAAAATCTGGAAACAAAAAGGATGTCTATCAATAGAGGAATGGATGAATAACTTATGGCACATGGATATGATAGAATTAGTCTGGGTGACAAGAAAGGAAGAAAGAAATTCCAAAAAACTTCAAAAGATTTGTATGAACTGATGCAGAGTGAAGGAAGGAGAACTGGAAGCATGGTTTGGACTAGAATATCGAGATGACTGAAGATCCTCAATTTGGAAGACTTGTTTATATAAATAAATTAGTGAAAGGAGAAGAGCTGGAGAACAATTTATTCAATAACAACACTGTCAACCAAACAACTTTAAAAATCACAAAACCTTTGCTCAATATAATAGCCACACATGATTCCAGAGGGTCTTTAATGATACAAGAAAAAATGCACCTATTTGTGCATGTATAACTGTGCATGAATGTATGTTATAAGTTGGGAGCAAAAGAGAATTTTTTTCTCCTTTGCTGCAAATTTAGGTTTTTTTTTTCCCTTTTAAAAATGGCATTGGGGAAAGGAGGGATAGGAAATACATTTCTATTAATTAAAGAAAACTCTTTGAAAATTGAAATGTTAAGAAGTCCTATTGGTATGGAATGTTATTAGTGCTTTCAGTTGAGTTCACTGTACTATTAATCTTCCTGAAATGATTTTTGGTAAAAGATAAATCCCATAGTTAGAATTCTGGAAATGTTTGAGATGGAGAAGGAGAATAAATATATTTACAATTCTATGTCAGTTCAATAAATACATACTTATACTTTTATTTATATATTTATTTTATATTACATATTATTTAATTTATATAATTAGAGAGACAGACCGAGACAGAGAAAGAGACAGAACAGAGAAAAAGAGAGAGAGATCTTGGCACCAGATTTATCTAAATTCTAGACTGGTCCACATGGCTTGGGTAAGCAGGCCTATAGGACAAAGAACAACTACTGCTTTTGCTACCCCAGGAGTTACCTCATTCTCATCTCTACCCAAAGTGCCTCTTAAGGATAGCCAGTCTGCTCATCTCTTTTCTGTTTTCTCCTTATGAAAACCATGAGCACACAAGGACAAAAATCTTCCTTCAAATAGATTTACCTATCATCCTCACTACCCTAGGATATGGACTGTTGGTGGTTTATCTTGAGTCGTGGATTCTAAGAGGAAATACCACTTTTGTTATGTCCATTAGCCAGTTTCAGGTTGGATTCCAAGGACTTGGACCAAGGACCACTCACTAGAGCTTGCATTTTTCCAGATAAATTTCATTCCAAATCATAAGGTTATCCTATCTCGAAGGAAAGCCACAGAAGCCAAGGTTTGGTCCTTGTACATTAGGAGGTCATTAGGCTGCGCCAACAGCCCAATTCACCATCACATGTCATCCCCACAAGCTTTCTTAAACCTTTCTTCCACCTTTTAAGGACTGTAAAAATTGTGTTATCATTGTTGTTCAGTCACTTTTCAGTCATGTTCAACTCTTCATGATCCCTTTTGGGGTTTTCTTGGCAAAGATACTGGAGTGGTTTGCCATTTCTTTATCCAGCTCATTTGACAGATGAGGAAACTGAGGTAAACAAAGTTAATGGACTTTCCCAGGATCACACAGCTATCAAGTGTCTTAGTCCAAATTTAAGCACAGGAAGAAAAGGTTTTCTGACTTCTTGTCTGGCACTCTATCCACTGTACCACCCTAACTGCCCTACTACACAGGGCACGAAGTATTACAGTGGACAGAACACAATAAAAGGTGGCCTTGTATAAAACTTGGAGAAGTGCCTCTAAACATGGCTATGTGCCACTTTTACAAATAATTCTCCTCCCCAAATCTGGCATCCTAGGATATAAGGAACTGAGTAGTAGTGTGGCTTTAAGAGTCTCCATGCCATCCACAATTCATTTATAATCATTCAATAGTTTCTCCACCCAATCCCCATTCTGTCTCTCCCTTACATTCCGTAGCTCCCAGAAAGCAGGGGATGAAGAGATGGGTTTGGAAGGAGAAGACGTATATCTATGCAACATATTAACTGAGAGACCTTGGGCAAGTGCCTCAGTCCCCTAAACATGAGTTCCTTTTTCATTTAGGGAGCTAAATGATATAACAATGAAAGGCTGGGGTGGAATGAGGAAACTTCCATTTTGGATCTTGCGTTAGACCCTTGGCGGTGTGACCACTGTGAATCTTGGTTTCCTAACTGTAAAATGGGAGTAATAATGGTGCATATTAAACACGGTTTAATTTCCACACAATAACGTGTGGAAAGCACTCTGTAAACCAGAAATCCCAGCTTGTACTACTAGAGTCAAAAAGAGGCACCGTCAGGGATACTGTCGAGAGATAGTGACCGCCTGACTGCTCCCTCCTCCTGGAGATCTCTGCGGTGCTTTCCTGGGGCCTTTTGATGCTGAAGAACACGCGAGTCTAGAGAAGAGAAAATAGTCCTGCAGTGACGGAAGGAGACTGTTCTGAGCAGACGAACGTTCTAGCCATCCATTTCAAAATGAGGAAAACCTGGAGGGCCCCAAAGCTTCCCCAGACCTGTTGGTACAAGACTTAAAGGCCATCCAGTTCTCCCTACCCTGATGTCCCTCGTAGTCCATCTCCCTGGACCCCAGGGAGGGAGAGCTCTTTCCCGGTGGGACCCTGGAGGCTGAAAGACTAGATGGAGGCCAAAGAGGCCCTCAGGGAGTGCTCATTAGCGCTCAATGTGGTGCGGCCATTTCTAGACTCATTAAGCCCATCATTAGCTCCTTATTAAGTCCATTTGGGTTGCTCCCCTTTACATCGTACTGTCTCCTCTTTGGCCCCAGGAAGAATATCCTCAGAGAAGTCAAGGCAGAGAAATCAACTAACTGCAAAGCGTCTTCTGAGCAAAAACTGAGTGTGCAGGAAAAGCCCCTTTTCCTCTATGTCTCCGAGCACCCTGACGGTGTTGTCCATGAGACTCATCAGAGGCCCCGGTGACGCGGTGGGCGCACGTTGTCTGTGCCTGGGGCGCTGCTCTGAAGCTCGCTCTACTCAGCAAGGGGGGGGGGGGGGGGGCGGAGAGCCCTGCTGGAGAGCCGTCCGATTCTCCTGAGCTGGGCCAAGCGCTGGCCAGGCGCTCATGGAAAGCAGGCTTGCCTTCGTGGCTCTTTGTCTCTGGTTTCCACCCCAACAATGTGGAGCTGCTTATGTTCTTGGAGCCACAAAGGCCAGTGGAAGTATCACAGCCGATTTTACACCTGAAGAAAAGTGCCCAGTGTCCCCGAGGACCCACCGCCTTCTGTGGGACCCTCTTCTGCTGTGATCCCCTCAGGCCGATGCCCAATAGCTGAGTGAGACCGACAGGCCGGAAAATTCTACTGGAGGCCCACTGAGGAGAGAGCAGCCTCTCCGGAAACGGGACAGCCAGGAAAGTCCCTGATAAAGAGTCCGTGGCTGCGATCCTTAACCGTTTGCTAATATGTTTTGTCTCATTTTCATCGTTTTTGTCTCTGAAAAAAGCGAATGATTTTATCTACGTCGGAGAGATTTCTTATAGGTCAAAAGTCACCCCAGATGTCTGGGAGCTTCACCCATACTGAGAATCGTCTGGTCAGCGTTTTCCCGGCCTTCTAGGCCTCCGGCTCCCACCTGAGCATCCTCATTGTTTTGGAATTATGGCTACAGCTCATATGGCCGACAATATGAAAACCTTCTATTTGCAGGCTACGAGCAACCTTTGAAAATGCTTTTGCTTCTGCCCTTCTCACTGCGGGGCCTGAAAATCAGTATCTGGATTAATCATGTTGTCTGAATCAACCGGATCGTCTGTCTTACTAAACGGTGGGGAAATAAACCGGGATTAGAGCTACTCAGCATCTTTAATACAGCTGACCTCCTTTGCTGACGGTTCATGTGAATATGACTGTAAATTATTACAACGTAAAGTATTGTTGTAAAATATAAATATAAAAACATAAAATAAATAAATAAAAATAAATGTAAAAATATAAAATATAAAGTATTCTTGTAAAATATAAATGCAAATGTAAAATAAATATAAAAATAAAAATATAAGAATAAAATGAATATAAAAATATAAAATGTAAAGTATTATTAATGTTAAATATAAATGTAAAATATAAAAATATAAAATATAAAAATAAAATAAATAAATATAAATACAACAAATATAAAATGTAAAGTATTATTGTAAATATTAACCAGGAATTAGGAGATAAAGTGAGATGTATCTAAAGTACTTGGTGAACCTTAAAGCATTACAGAAACACCTGCTAGAGATAGAGAGCTCACATATCTGGTTTTCCATTTCAGGGAATGGACAGTGGGAGGTGGGGGAAGACCCCTAAGGCTTTTTCTGCTAAGTAATTTATTTTTATTTTATTAATTAATTTCTGTTTTGTTATATTAAAGTACTCAGTTAACTCCCTCCCCTTCATCTTCTCTGCCATTAAAGAAGGCATCATTTGACAAAAGGAGAGATATTACATCTAAAACGATGTCTTTCTTAGTTCTATTTATTAGTTCTTTCTCTGGAGGTGAACAACACACACAAGTCATTCGTCAAACCATGTTTCTGTTGCTGTAGAGTATGTTTTCTTCATTCTGCAGGTTTCATTCTTTATAATTTCATGTAGGTCTCCCTCGGTTTTATTTCTCTAAAATTAACCCATTCCTTATTTTTTATATTGCAATCGTATGTCACAACCTATTTAGTTATTTCCCAATTGATGGTTATCCCTTCCAGTTTTAGTTCTTTGCTACTACAAAGAGAGCTGCTATTAATGTTCTAGATCATATAGGAAGTTTTTTTCTGTTTCTCCCGATTGCCTTAGGAAATAACCTAATAGTGATAATACAGTCAAAAGGTATACACAAATGCAGATTTCTAGATTGCTCTCCAAAATGATTGCATCCGTTCAGAGTTCCACCAAGAGTTTCTTAGGGTTCCCTTTTTTCATAGCCTTTCTGATTTCTATCATTTTGTCTTTTATCTTTTGGTCAATCTGACAGATATAAGATCATCCCTCAGAATTGTTTTGGCTTACAGCTCCCTAATTAATAAAGATTCAGAGCATTTTTTCATATATACAACTTTGATTTCTTCATCTAAAAACTCTCTGTTGATATCTTCAGATCATTTATTAATTGGAGGATGTCTCATATTCTTGTAGATTGGACAAGGTTCTCTGCATATTTTACCACTGTTATCTGAGGAATTGTGTTCCCGACTTTCTGCTTTCCTTCTAATATTAGCTATCTCAGTTTTAATTGGTTAAGAACTTTTTCAATGTATTCAAGATTATCTATTTCATACCTCACAATGATGTTTATCTCTTGTTTATTTATATATTGTTCTATCTCTAAATCTGATAGGCAATGTGTGCTCTAATTTGTTTATGATATCTCCCTTATCTCTCTCTCTATATATATATATATACATACAAATAATGATGATTTTTGTGAGTTTTTTATATTCTGCTACTTAAGTTATTGACAGTTTCAACTAATCATTGAGCCTCTTGGATATATATGTGTGTGTGTATGTATATGTATATATGCACACCATCATCCTCATATCATCTCTAAAAAGAGAATTTATCTACCACTTTGCCCGTTCTAATCCCTGATATTTCCCCAGAAAGAAACGGAACAAGGAGAATATGTAAGACTTGAGGAAGTGTCTCTGCCTTCACTGTCTCTAGGAGGACAGAGGCTGGACAAGGAAGCTTTTATTGTGACGTGTTCAGCGGAAATGACAAATCCTATATACTGTGGTGCACAGGGTTGGCTGCCTCTTTGCTCATCCCACTGATTTGGAGAGCTAAACTAGGCAGCAGCTGTCATTGCTACAGGGTCAACTGAAGTCTGGTACCCCCCTCTCCATGATGAAAACCACTGAGGCTAAGTGTTCTCAATGGGATTCCCACCTTGAAGAAGGATGGAAGTGGGAGGGGATTATTACAAAAGCGGGGCCAAGAGGTCAGGAATTTTAATTGGTCAACATCCTGCTTCCCCTGTAAGCTGCTGGGAAAGGTTAGTCTCCCTCACTGCTCTGCCTCCCTCTGCTTTCAGGTGTTCTACTTGATTACCTAGAGTGGGAACATCAGAACCTCATGCATCCCTTCCCTTTCTCATTGCCAGAAGTGTCAGGCACAGCTGGATAAGGAATTGTCCCCCACTCCTGAGATCAGGAGGCCAAGTGGTACGTGCTCTAAGACATGGTCAGACAGTCAGTGAACAAGAATTTAATAAGTGCCTACTATTTGCCAAGCACCATGCCAAGTTCTTAGATACCTGGAGATATATTGTTCCATGGGAAAACATGTGACTGCCATGCTTTCCTTTCTCCAGGTTCACTAAATTATGTGGTCGCATTATTTTGTGTACCTGAGTCCAGTAGATAGTGGAGAGCAGGAATCGGAGAAAAGAAGACCTAGCTCAGTGAGGAGAGCGTATGCTTACGAGTTATTTCCCGATGGCCCAAGAGAGAGCATTTTGTAAAGGAAGCACTTCAAACTTGGTTATCCTGGGGAATGCTTTGATGTGTGCTGCTCCTCTCAAAAAGAAAGTCTGATACACACCGCACTACTCAACAATCCATCAGTGGCAACCAGTGAAGCAGATGATGACTGGACATTTCTTTGAATATACAGCAGTGGGAAAAATGGTTTTACTCGTTTTCACTTGTTAATCTGGCACATCCAGGTGTTGTTCACCAAATGATAGGTTAGATCTGCATCAGTGACTTCATTGAGAATAGCATCAAGGAATAGCCCATGTAGACGCCAATGTTAAAGCTTATATGGAAGATGGATATTTTCTTGTTACTTATTCAATTAAAGCACATTGATTAATCCAATCTCAAATACCTGGGTCAGAAACAGCAACGGAGGTCACATGAGACTCAATTATCCTGTGGAAAGTCAAAGAATTGGATTCAATTTGCATTGCCTGATTCTTTCAACAACCCTACCTAGGTATAGTGAATTTACTCTTTTCTTCTGTTTGTTGTCCTTTGAGCATTCTCATAGGAGATGGGTAGCATTCAGCTTTTTGGACATCGGGCTTCAAGGCAGAAATAACAGGAGGCTGATCCTCATTGCCTTCATGCCACCTGGGGCATTCCTATCTTCAAGAAGCTACTTTAACATTGCTCCATTTCAGAAATGTGAACTCAGGTCAATACTAGACTGAACAAAAAGAACACAGCCCCAAATTGTAGGTTGGGTTCTCACAGATAGAGACACAGAAGAGAAAGGGCAGCCCCATTCTTTCACTTTCCAATGTGGCTTTCATTAAAAAAAATAAATAAGCCTTGTCACTTGAAGAAACACTACTAGAGAGCAGAGTGTTTTGGCCATGAGCTTTGGATTGAGGTGATACAAATTGTAGAAATGTGATTTCTTTATAGATTTATTTCATCAAAAGTTTTTTTCTTTTTTTCACTGTCTTTTCATGCCTCCAGTAGAACAGTACTTCTATTGTCCCAATGAAAGCTGCTTCTGCTACTACAGATCACAACCTCTAGATTCCTTTGTGTTTGGACAGAAACCTCCACCCCTTAATGGCGAATGTTTGGGTTTGGAGCAAATTCCCAGTATGTTGGTGTTCCATGGATTGGCTTTGGGTAATAGCTGTTTTTCCCCTGAAACCCTATGCTACCAGGAAGCACCAGAGCTTTCCAGGGAACAAAATCTCTTGTCTTGTTTTGGGTTTGGGATAGATTTTTCTCCTTAATTGGTAACCCTGCTCAACACTTCAGTATCAAGTTGGAAGTTTATAACTAAGATTAATTTTGTAATATAAAAGCAAAACACCAAAACCAAACGTAAAAAAGACCCAGCATCTGCTTCTATGTCACTGTGAGGCATGTGAGTAAGGCTTCAGAAGACGACTAAAAAGACTAAAATAAGACTGGGCTGTTCGGTTTTTACATTATAAACATCTATGCATTGTTCCTGAGAAGCTCCTTGTAATGCGGTAAAATGAAGAATGCTGTGACCTCATGTGAAAGTGATTGCAACATTCCATATCCACAGGACCTACCTCTCTATCCCAACCCACTGGAAAAAAAGAGAAGAAAAATACATTTTTGTAATAAATATGTATAGTCCAAAAAGACCAGCTCTAACTAGGGCAGCAGCACCATTACACCACGAAAATCCTCTCCAACCAAGAGTAAAATATTGCCACAAACAAATACAGAAAGAACTGACAAAGAGAAAGAGTAAAACAACCTTCAAAAAAAAGAAAAACCCAAAAGCTAGGGAGAGACCATCTGAAGAACTGAGGTAAGAGGGGAGCAGATCTAGCAGGAGGCATAGCAGCAAGTTAAGAGTAGGCCAAGAGCAAACCAATTACCCCCCCCACAGCCACATCTACTCTCACAGGTGCCTAAACTTAAGCACTATTTAACAGGCAGACCCTGAGATCATGACAGGACAAATAATGTCCAAGCCAACTCATACCTCTTGAAATTTCAAACCTGAAGAAAAGTCTGGAGTCCCCGCCCAGGGCAATCTGGGTTAAAGGGGGCTCATTCACGTGGGCCGAGAGTGAAGCCAGAAATCGCAGTCTGGGTTTGGGATGAGGATATAATCCAAGGTTTGGGGTGAAGACACAGTTCTCAGGGGAAGCCTCCCCAGGATCTTTTTGCCCAAAACCAAGGATGGAGCTCCAAGAAGGGCAATCAAGGGTGTGCCTGATTGAATCAAGAATACCTTGAGACAAAAACTTGAGCCTAAGCCTGGGGCTAGAATTTGATCAGCCCCTGACCTGATCAAGTCCAGACTGAAATAAAAAACTGACACTGAAACCTAGCAATATCTCAAGGTCCAATTGAATCAGCATGGGGAGGGGGCTGTTAGAGCTCTCAGCCCTTATACCATGTGATAAATTAGTAACAACAACACAGAAAATGAGCTAAAAATGAGCATCAAGGAAGGACTGAAATTAAAGATGGCACTCAACTTCACAGAAAACAGAGTCTACCTATAGATAGGAAAAATGAGCAAACAACCAAAAGAAACCACATAACTCTTTTTTATGGAGACAAAGAGCAATGTGAAGTCACTGAAAGGGATAACACAAGCAAAGGAAACACACACAAAGTCCTATAGAAAAATATGGATGGGACACAGAGTCTGGAAGAGCTCAATGAAGACTTTAAAAACCAATGAAGAGAGGTAGAGGAAAAGTGGGGAAGAGAAATGAAAGTAATGCAAGAAAAAATGGGCCAATTGAAAAAGGAGAACCAAAAACTGAATGAGGGAAACCAGTACTTAAAAATTAGAATTGATTCTCTAGAAACTAATAATTGCATGAGAAATAAAGAAACAATAAAGCAGAATTAAAGGAATGAAAAAAAGGAAACCATGAAATATCATTAAAAAAAAACAACTGGCATAGAAAATAGATCTAGGAGTGATAATCTGAGAATTATTGGACTACATGAAAGCTATGATGACAAAAACACGTTGGATATCATATGAAAAGAAATTATCAAAGATAACAACTGCCCAGAGATCCTCAAACAAACAAACAAATAAATAAATAAATAAAACTGACATTGAAAGAATTCACACTTGCCTCCAGAAAGAAATTCTCAATTAATAACTTTCAGGAATGCAATAGCTAAATTCAAAAGCCACCATACCAAGAAAAAAAAATTTGAAACCATTCAAATACCATGGAGCTACAATCAAGATCACATAGGACTAGTGGCATCTACATTAAAGGGTTGAAAGGCATGGAATATGATATTCAAGAAAGTGAAAGATTTGGGTTTACAACTCAGAGTCACCTATCCAGCAAAACTGATTATATTCTTTCAAGGGGGAAAAAATGGACATTTGATAAGATAAAAGATGTTCAAGCATTCCTGAGGAATAAGCCAGACTGAAACAAAAAAATTGAAGGCCAAATATGAAACACAAGAGAAGCCCAGAAAGATAAATAAGAGAGAAAATTTAAGGGGCTCATTAAGGTCAAAATGTTTATATGTCTACATGGAAAGAGGATTTCTGTAAATCTAAAAAGTTATTCTTAGTAGTAGACAAGATAGAAAGAATTTACTCATAAAGATGGTGGAGAAGTAAGCTGATTATGATAATATGATGATGATATGTGATGATATCAAATGATATGTATGCATATGAATGACATGTAAAAATCAATCTATGGCTGAAAGGGTTTCACTGAGAGAAAAGGAAAGGGAGAGATAGAATGGAGTAAATTACATAACATAAGGAGGCAAGAAAAATCAATACAGAGAGGGGAGGACAAGGGCGGTGATCGGCAATGATTAAATTTTATTCTTATTGTAATTGGCTGTGAGAAGGAAAAATGTATATACTCAGTGGGGCATAGAATTCTATCATTCTATAGAGAAGAAGGGGAATAAGACAAGGGAAGGGAGTAATTGAAAGGAGGGGGAACTGGAGGGGTGATAAAAAGCAAAATACTGATAAGGAGGATCAGCTTCAGGGAGGGAGGACAATATGGGGAGATCAAGGGATCATGAATCACATCACCATGGAAAAATATTCTAAACAAAAAAACAAACAAACAAACAAACAAAAAAAAAGACCAGTTCCCCTAAGCAACAAACTGTTTTTCAAAAATATTGTCAAAAGGAAACAATATTAGAAAAAATCCAAATTCTGAAACCTAACAAAAAGTTATTAGTTTTCATGAAATCTCACAAAAGAAGAGAAATTGAGATCAAAATATAATCAAATTGAAAATATTTCATAAAATATAAATATTATTTCTCTTTCTAGTTTGTCAAAAGTTGTTCCCATCTCTCCCCATTTTCCTCAATATGCTACCATCACCCTGAGCTTTGACTCTCAACATATGGACCTCTCTTCCATGTAACTGAGAAAATAAATTGTCAAGACACTCTCGGAAAAGCCTAGCTTTGAGGATGTGCTGTAACCAGCCTTTGCCTGATTGTGAGAGCACATCTAAAATTTTCTGTGCCATCATTTCTTCTTCAGAAATGGACATATACAAATCTGGTTTGCTTTATTATTTGATTACCTTGACTTAAGAAAATGTCACTATTATATATTAACTTCAATACATGTATGCTTAAATATTTTTCCCCAGTGACCCCTCTATTCCTCTATAAACATTCCCTGAGCTCAGGAGTACATTGAAAGTATCAGGTTATGAATTCATCACAAGACTAGAGGCCTGTGACTAGAGGCTAATTAACATTGCTGGTGATGCTGTTGGTGGTGATAATATATAACTAGCATTTATAGAATGCTTAAAAGCTTGTAAAGTATTTTGTATCCATGCCTCCTTTGAGCCTCATAACACACTTGCCTGGCATCATTATGCCTCTCATCTTCCCAATCCTACCATCCTTTCCAATGTCTCTATCTGGGAAAGGGATCGCTGTTCCTCAGCCAGCCAGGAGTATAACTGGAGAGTCATCTTTGACTTTTGCTGCACTATTGCCCCATATATTGTTGCTGAATCCTGTACATTCTGCCTCCAGGCAATTTGTCTCACTTGTCCTGCCCACAGTCATACAACCATGACCTTCAAACAGCTTCTCCTCATCTGCTTCCAGTATTATATGAGCATTCTAACTGGATTCTTGGCAACTGACTTCTCACTTCTCTGATGTACCATTGCCATACTGCCAAGATGCCTTTGCTGTATAGACTACTTAGACACATCTTACTCCTTAATTTAAAAAAAAAAATCGGTGTTCCCCATTGCCTCCAAGTTAAAATATTAATCCTTCAAATATAGTATAAAAAGTCAAATGTTTTCAGCATTGTCAAACTTTTCTGTTTTGGTTCATTTTATTCCTTTTCATCTAACTAAACTTATGAGCCTCAAACTTAATATTCTTTCTCCTCTTCTTTCCACTATTCATTCTCAAATACATGCTTATCTTAATAGTTTATTCATTTATCACTTTAGAAGTGCCCAAGACACTTTTTCAATACTGGAGAAGTCCTTTGGGGAGCAAATGGCCCCATATTATACTTCATTTGGGACTGATAAATTTGGGAATTGCTGGTCAAAGTTAGGCTTGTTTGTACATATATCAGGGAATTGTAACATGACCTTATTTTGATTTTGCCATATACATGACATCCATTTTTAAGGGGGACAACAAATGTACCATGTATATTTATCATCATTTCTTTATTATCTTTAAATTAGGTTCCATTATTATTTGCATTTTTAAAGGCAGAAACTGAGAATGAGAGAAGAAAAGTGACCACTCCAAGATCAAAAGCTTAGAAATAGTTGAGGCATTAGATGTTCCTGAGCTCTGTGGAAGAAATAGGATTAGAATTTGGCTCCAGGTCTGGAATGTCTCTTCTTATATCTTCCTCCTGATTTTGTTGAAATCTCAGCCCAACTTCTAGTTCCTTTAAGATTTTTCTCCATATCTCCTTAATGCTGATGCCTTCCCTCTAAGCACCAGTGTATTCTTCAGATACCTTTTCTGTATATATAACTCTCCACATGTTTTCTTCCTCATTAGAATGTGAGATTGTTGATAGAAGATTGTATTCCACCTTCCTTTTCATCCTAAGCACTACATATAGCACTTGGCATATATTAGGGGCTTAATACATGATTATTGACTAAGTGATTCCTTAAGGTCACAGCCTGTTTTTAGCTTTCTTTGTATCTCCAATACTTATCATAGTACCTAGCCTACAGCAAGCTTTTAATAAATGCTTGCAGCTTGATTTTTGAATGATTTATTGATTCTTGACTCAGAGTGTGGTGCACTAGTCACTAAACCTTCCAGCTGGCAAAAGCATAGCTAAGAGCAGGCATGCTTTAGTCATTTATCTTTGTAGCCATCCAAAGACCTTTGCACAAGAGTGCACAGAATTGTCCACTACGAATTAAAATGGACAGAACTGATTGAAAGGGGCTCAGGCTGTCCACTATCATTATTGCTAGATTTTACATCTCATGATGTAAAAGAAAATCCAGAATTGAGAAGTTAATGGCACGGACTCATCAAGCGCTCAGATATGGAGAGAAGGGAATGGATGTCTATGTTTACGGGATCTAAGTGTTGAACTGAATTCTCAAAGTTAATTGAGAGACTAAACAAACTGAAAGCTCTCTTAACATCACCACTTGGCATTCTGGTTCTCTTTTATTTTTTTCTACATGTTCCATAAAGTCTTCCAAAATTATTGACAAGTATGGGCTAAATTTGGCCACATTTAAAGGTGACAAGATGTCACTTAAATTTAGTGAGTATTTCAGTCCCACATCTTGGAAGGTAATAATTGACAAAAGTCTTCACATAAATTTAGTTTCTGTGATTCTTCATGAATTTCAATAAAACAGTGGTATGGACTGGTATGCTATTATTATGACCAATAACTAAATTATTGGCTAAAAACTGCCAAGTGTATGAAAAAACAATATATACATAATCATAGAATTTATGGGTCACCTTGTTTACTTGTCTCATTTTTAATTGAAAAACTTTATTTAATTAATTAATTTAGAATATTTTTCCATGGTTACATGATTCTTATTCTTTTCCTTCCTCCTCCTCCTTTCCCCCCATAAACAACACATAATTCAATTGGATTTTTACATGTGACATTGATCAAGACCTATTTCCCTATTATTGATAATTGCACCAGGGTGATCCTTTAGAGTCTACATCCCCAACCATATCTCCATTGACCCATGTGATCAAGCAGTTGTTTTTATTCTGTGTTTCTATTCCCACAGTTGTTTTGTTTTTTTTTCTGTCAACGTGCATAAATTTCTTTCTCATAAGTCCCTTTGGATTGTCCTGGTCCATTGCATTGCTACTACTAGAGAAGTCAGTTATATTGGATTGTGCTACAATGTATCCATCTCTGTGTACAATGTTCTCCTGGTTCTGCTCCTCTCACTCTGCATCAGTTCCTGGAGGTCTTTCCAGTTCACGTGGAATCCCTCCAGTTCATCATTCCTTTGAGCACAAGAGTATCCCATCACCATCAGATACCTCAATGTGTTCAGCCTGTCTCACTTTTCATATGAAGCAATGAGGTCCATTGTGAAGAGTCAATTTCCCAGGGTCACACAGTTAGTAAATAACCAGCCAGGCAGCCAATCTATGTACTCTAGGTGCAAACACGGAGCGCTTCCCACTAATGCTGCTTTGTCTAGGATGATCTAATCACAAATTTCTTTCCTGTCAGTCTAGACCTGTATAGAAATAATGGTAAATCTCAAATGAAGGCAAATATCTATTTAGAACCATCTGCTCCTTCTTGGACTTCAAGCTTTGCAAGAGACTGAAGAATAGACTTTTCATCCAGTTTCTGGCCCTGATCTCATTTTCATATTGGATTATCAAAACCATGTTCAGAGCTTATGTTTGACCCATTCAAGGTACATTCATTTATCTCTGGGTATTCAAAGACCCACAGAGTGACTGCACACAATCAGAAGTAGCTTCAGATAAAAATATTTTCATCATTATAATTTTCAAAATTGATGTCTGTATATGCATACAAAGCGTCACTTCATGGGAATGGAAGTAATTTTATATCCCCCAAAGGTCTCAGAATTTATTCAATGGTCTCCTTAGTTAGACATTAAGATGGATTCTCTTTATTCTCGAGTCTATTTTCTGTCTTAGCTTATATTAGCTTCAAGGCAAAATGTTGAACCTCATCTTTTTTTATCTTCTTAATCAGTTTTTGTAGACAAAATGTTTGAATTGAAATAGCTCTCATCATGTCTACAGCTTTCCTCTTCTTTTTTTGTCCTTTGTCTTCCCTTCCATACTTTTTAAAAAGTTTTTTTAAGTTTTTTTTCCCAGATTATGCCAGTACAATTTTCAATAATCATTTTCTAACATTTTTTGATCCATGTTCTCTCTTTCCCTCCCAAACTTTACCCTTCCTCAAGGTAGCAGAAAATACGATATAGGTGTAAATGTGTTATCAATATACGGTACATATTTCCATGTTCATCATGTTGTGAAAGAAGATACATATCTCTTACACTAGAAAATATTCATGGAGGAAATAAAATGAAGAAAGTATGCTTCAATCTGTATTCAGACTTTATCAGTTCCCTCTATAACTGTAACTTTTGCATCATGAGTTCCTTGAAGTTGCCCTGGATCCTTGCTTTGCTGATAAAAGTCATCATTTACAGTCAATCATCATTCTTCATTATTGTTACTATGTACAGGACTCTGATGATTCTGATCATTTCACTTTGCATCACTTCAAATAAATCTTTGTAGTGTGTGTGTATGTGTGCATGTGCACAATTATCTTGATTGTTACTTTTTATGGTACAATAGCATTCTCTAGAATCATATACCACAACTTGTTCAGCCATTCCCCAGTAGATAAACATCCCTTCAGTTTCCCTTTCTTCATCACCACAAAAAAAGATTTTATAAATTTTTTTTTGTACAAGTAGGTCCTTTTCCCCTATCACTGATGTCTTTGAGATACAGACTTGGTAGTGGTTTTTCTGGGTCAAATGGCATGCAATTTTATGGCCTTTTGGGCAGGTTCCAAATTGCTTTTCAGAATGGTTGCATCAATTCACAGCTCTACCAACATTGCTTCCAAAATTAATCATTTACCTTTTCTATCATATTAGTCTTTTTATCCATATCTTATAGAATGAGGTGGTTTCAGTTGTTTTGACTTGCATTTCTCTAATATGTAGTGATTTGAGGATTTCTTTATTATTTATACATCTGAGAATTTTTTTCTCATCTTTTTACCGCTTATCAATTAGAAAATGTTTTCTATTCTTATAAATTTGCCTCAGGTCTGTATATAATTGAGAAATTAGGCCTTTGTTGGAGACACTTCCTATAATTTTTCTCATAGATTATTATGTCCCTTCTCAGCTTGGTTGCATTGGTTTTGTTTGTGCAGTTTCTTTTGTTTGTTTGTTTTGTTTTTTTAGGTAACGTAAGAATTAAAAAAAAAAAAAGGTTCTGTTTTAATGTGACATGAAAACTCTGTAATATATATAACAGTTTCTAACTACTTTGTGTAGTACACAATTCATTTTATGATTATGATCTTGTACATTCTCGGTACATTTTAGGATGAAGTTGAACATATATTTTGTATTTTTCAAGGCATGAATGCTGGTGCTGTCGTGTGATAGTCAACAGTGGATCACTATTCCTTTCTATTTTTTTAATTTCTTAATTCAATTGATTAATTTAGAATATTTTTCCAGGGTTACATGATTCGTCTTCTCGCCCTCCTTTCCTCCTTTCCCACTCCCATAGCCAAAGAGCAATTCCACTGGGTTTTACATGTATCATTGATCAAGACCTGTTTCCATATTATTGATATTTACATTAGAGTGACTGTTTAGAGTCTACATCCCAAATCCTATCCCCATCAACCTATGTGATCAGGCAGTTGTTTTTCTTCTGCGTTTCTGCTCCCACAATTCTTTCTCAGGATATGAATAGTGTTCTTTCTCTTAAGTCCCTCAGAATTTTCCTGGGTTATTGCATTGCTGGTAATAAAGAAGTCCATTACATTTTATTGTGCTACAATGTGTCAGTCTCTGTTTATGATGTTCTTTTGGTTCTGCTCCTTTTGTTCTACTTCCTGGAAGTCTTTCCAGTTCACATGGAATCCCTCCAATTCATCATTCCTTTCAGCATAATAGTATTCCATCACCATCAGACACCACAATTTGTTCAGCCATTCCTAATTGGGGGACATCCCCTCATTTTCCAGTCTTTTTCCCACTACAAAGAGGGTGGTTACGAATATTCTTGTACAAGTCTTTTTCCTTATGATCTTTTGGGGGTACAAACCCAGCAGTGCTATGGCTGGATCAAAGGGCAGACAGTCTTTTAGTGCCCTTTGGGCAGAGTTCCAAATTGCCGTCCAGAATGGCTGGATCAATTCACAACTCCACCAGCAATACATGAATGTCCCGACTTTGCCACATCCCCTCTAGCATTCATTACTTTCCTTTGCTGTCATATTAGCCAATCTGCTAGGTACGAGGTGATACCTCAGAGTTGTTTTGATTTGCATTTTTCTAATTATAAGACATTTAGAACACTTTCATGTGCTTATTGATAATTTGTGCAGTTTTAAAGATTGAATGTAGTCAAAGTTGTCTAATTTACATCTCGTAATGTTTTCTCTGCCCTTTTTGGGCATAAATTCTTCCCTTATCCAGTAAAATGAAATGTAAACTATTATATGTTTTTCTCATTTGTTTGTGGTTCCACCTTTTATTTCTAAATCATGTATCCATTTTGAATTTACTTTATTATGTGGTATGAGGAGTTGGGTCTGTATCTATTTTCTGTCATACTGTTTTCCAGTTTTCCCAACAGTTTTTTTTAATCAAATACTGGATTCTTCTTCCAAAACCTTGGGTCTTTGGGTTTGTCAAATACTATGTTACTATTGTCATTTACTGCTTAATATCGATGTGTAATCTTTTCTATTGATCCAATACTCTGTTTCTTAACCAACACCAGATTTTTTTGATGGTCGCTGATTTATAATACAGCTTGAGGTCTGGTACAGCTACACCACCTTATTTTTCATTAATTCTTTTGATATTCTTGGCCTTTTGTTCTTCTACATGAATATTATTATTATTTTTCTAGCTCTATGAAATAATTTTTTATAGTTTGATTGGTATGGTACTGAATATACAAATTAATTTAATGCTATTCCCATCCAGAGAAAGAACTGTGGTAGTAGAAACACAGAAGAAAAACAACTGCTTGATCACATGGGTCGATGGGAATATGATTGGGGAGTAGACTCTAAATGATCACCATAATGCAAATATCAATAATATGGAAATACATTTTGATCAATGACACATGTAAAATCCAGAGGATTTGTGCTTTAGCTACTGGAGGTGGTGGGATAAGGGGAGGGAAAGAACGTGAATTATGTAGCCATAGGAAATTTTCTTAATTAATTAATTAAATAACATTTAAAAAAATAATTTAGGTAATATTATTATTTATTATGTTGGCTCAGCCTGTCCAGGAGCATATTGTGTTTCCAGTTGTTGAGACCTGACTTTTATATTGCATAGAAAGTGTTTTGTAGTTGTGATCATATAGTTCCTGGGTTTGTCTTGGTAGGTAGACTTCTAGATATTTTATATTGTCTATAATTATTTTAAATAAGATTTAGACATGGGTATTGAATTTTAACAAAAGTTTTTTTTTCTGAATCTATTGAGATAATTCTATGGTTTCTGCTGCTTTTGTTATTGATGTTCTCAATTTTGCTGATGATTTTTCTAATGCTGAACTATCCCTGCATTTCTGGTAAAAAACTGACTTGGTCATATCCTTGTGGTATATTGTCGTAGTTTTCCTGCTGGTATTTTATTTATTTATTTAGCCAAAATATTGATTAGGAAGATTGTTCTATAGTTTTCTTTCTCTATTTTTTTCCCTTCTTGGTTTAGGTAAAAACACTATATTTGCGCCATAAAAGGAATTTGGTAGAGTTCCTTCCCAAGGTACTCTTTTCAAACACTTTCTACAATATTGTAATTAATTATTCTTTAAATATTTGGTAGAATTCACTTGTGAATCCATCTGGCCTTGAGGGTTTTTTCATAGGGAACTAATTGATGACTTATTCAATTTCTTTTTCTGAGAGGGAGTTGTTAAAGTATTCTATTTTCTCTTTTGTTAACCTGACTATATCTATCTATCTATCTATCTATCTCTATATTTATCCATTTCACTAAGATGGCCAGATTTATTATCCTATAATGGGGGAAATACCTGTAAAAATTGCTGTAAATCCCTCTTCATTGATTGTGAATAATACTGGTCATTTGAATTTCTACTCTCTTTCTTTTTATCAAATTAACCAATTTAAAAAATTGATTTCACTTTTTAAAAATAAAGTAGCTCCTTATTTATTTGTTCAATGGTTTTATTCCTTATTCCTTTCAGTTTTATCAAATTCTCTTTTATCTTCAGGGTTTCCAATTATGTCTTTAATTGGAGATTTTTAATCTGTTCTTTTTTCTAGCTTCAGTTGCATGCCTGATTCCTTCCCTTCCTTTCTGGTGCTCACCTGCATAGAAACCATCTGCCTGATTTCAGACAGAGCACTAGCCACAGAGCTCCCTAATTCCCAGCAGAAGAATCACGGAGCATGAGATCATGGATGGTCAAAGGAGTTAGAAGAGGCTCCAAATGCAATGCTTAATCATACCAAGGGGCATAAAACCTAAACCAGGGCCAAAAGAGTTCTCTCTAAAGCAAAGCCAACAGGGACTGTGAGCCAGAAAGCCTTGGAGAACTCCTTTCAGCTATGGTCAGCACACTGGATGTGTTGCCTTGACTGCTCTCATTGATAGAAAACCTTTCTTCAGTGATACAAAAATTGACACAACAATTTACATGTATTTATTCTTGTTCAGGCTTTGGCTGCCAAACAGAGGAAGTCCAAGCTGTCCTCCCTAAAGTATCCCTCAAAATAACAACAACAACAAAGAATCCCAGGTCCCTTCCAAGTCTCTTCTTCTTTAGGAGAAATATCCCTTCCCTTTTTTCAGCTAATCTCTGATCTCCCCTGTGGTCCTCTGGGATGTCCTTCTCTGCATCTCCCCATGTTTTCTCCTTTATACGCTAATGTGGCATCTAGGCTGAATGATCACACCAAAGGCCAGTAGAACTTCCCACTTTCTCAGTTTGGACATCAGTCCACATATGGACCATTTGTATAATTTCTGAAGCGAAGCACAAACAAGAAGATGGAAAACTCAAAAGCATCAGAGAATGAGTCAACAACTACAATTCCTGAGATCAGTGTTGCTCTCGGCTTGTATTTCATTCAATGCAGAAAGTTCATTTATTTGGAAAACCCATTTCTTCGGGTGGTTGTCCTCTCAGGGTCAGACTGGGACTGAATCCACTGATGACCAGCTCTGGTTGTCAGCACAGGAAGAAAGGCGCGCACTCTGAATCACTCTGCGTTTGCGATGTAGTTGCAATCCCATGTTTTGCTGTTTGTCCAGAGGATTTTTGTTTGGTCATCTTTACAAGTCGTGGATGCCTCCCTGGAGATCTTCAGAGACTCAACACCCGCTTAAGTTCTCCCAAGGGAAAAAGGATTTTAAGGGCTTTGAAGATGGTCTGCGAATGGCTAGTCTGAGAGACCCAGCCCCAAGCAGGCCCCAAGAGGTCATTTCAGCCCCCCAACCCCCCATTCTCAGGGAGCAAAGGTTTCTGCTTGTCACTGATGACGGCGGGCCCTGCGCCAATGAAGGCACAGTTTCTTGCAGCACATCAGATGTCCCCGTCGGAGCCCTGCATCCTTGTTCCCTAAGTCAGCGGCAAGGAACATCCTCATGAATGGTGCTTCAGAGGCAGGAAGCCGTGGGTTCATTTTCCCATTATCTACTCCCAAGTAGGTCTGGCCCCATTCTCTTTGGGCTCTTCTCCAGGTGTCCTGTGCTCATTTGGGGGGCAGCCTTAAAGGACCTGCTCTTTTTGGCCAATATCTTCCTCCCCATTACTGTCCTCAGGGAATCTCTGAGCAGGTCTGCTCCCCAGAAACCCTGGACAGCTCCGCTGCTCCCACCATGTAAGGAGAAGAGAGCATGGGGAGATTGGGTGCTTTGTACAGAGGGTTTAAAAGCACAGAAGCACAGAATGCCATCACTGGAATTATCGGAAAAGCTGTTGCTCCCACCAGAGGCTCCACAATTCATTGTCCTGGACGTTTTCAAAGTACGTTTCGGGCTCTGGAGCACGGCCAGGAGTCAGGGAGGGCTGAACTCGGGTCCACATGAGGATGTGCAGGATCTCCTTGAGCCAACCCAAGGGCCCCAGCATCGAGTGCCATTCTCATCCGTCTCAGAAATTCAGATGGCTTTACAACTGGAAGCACTAATGCTGGGCGAGCCCACTTTATAGAACAGGAGGCTTTAGAGCAAGCCAGAATCAGAACCACAGCATGATGGGTGAGCGACTAGAGCCCTGGACTGAGGAACAGAAAAATCTGCATTCGAATCTTGCCTCCACTGTGTGATTGCTGGGCTACTACAAAACGAATCACCTGGCCTCTCCCGTCAGGTTCCTTGGAAGGCAGTGTGGGTCAGCAGTCTCTACGGTGCCTTGACGTTCTCTCCATAGGATTCACTGGTTCTGGGAGTCTTCCCAAGCAGTCCTGTTTCCCCTCTGCCCTGCTGAATCTCAGATAAAGCAAATGATGAAAGTAAGTAAGGGATGAGGCAGGAGCAGCAAATGATTCTCCTGGCAAAAAGCTTCACAGGCTTGAGAAGGACGAGAGACCAAAAGTGAGCCAGACTCGGATCATCCTCCCGGCAATAGTCGTGCAAAGGGGAGGATTCTCATCTGTGGCTGCTCCATATGCCGAGGGCCCCCCTTCTGCAAGGACATCCCGAGTCCTCCAGGAACCGGGCTGGAAATCCCCGTGGGGTGTGGGGGCAGCATTCTGGCCTGGGCCAGGAAGTTGGGGGACTTGTCTTTTATGTGCGTGAGTGTATGTTCTTTTATAAACAGCCACGGGTAGCTAAGGAGGCCTCTGAGGTCGCCCCTGGCATGTTTCTTCATTAGTTCCCATAGAATTCAACTTTACTTGGACCAGGGAACCAAATGGAACGTCTCAGACACGAATGAAAGGCTTCATCCACTTAAATCTCAGCTTGTGAAACAGAATTAGAAGTCTCGGGATTGACTCTGACCCTGGCAGGCGTCCAGTGTGCTGAGAGCCTAATAAAAGTCTTCTTTCAGGCCTCAGTGGACATGGATGGATCTCTGGCCTTGAGGATGCTGAGCCATTGAAGTGGCCTCCAACAGGGAAGGCCGTGAATTCCGGTGTATGGAGCATCCACGTGGTTTATCCAGAGAGGCCTTCGGTCAGGGAAGTCACAGATTCCTGCCCTTTTCAGAGATGAGCAAAGGAATAGCCATGTGGCCCAGATCGCAGAGCACAGCACCCACAAAGGCAGTCCCCTCACCGATTCATGGGCTCTACGCGTTCCTGGGCAATGTTATGAACTATAGAGCTGGGAAGTCTTTCTCGGTTCAGGCAAGGTGAAGATTTCTCAGGCTCCCAACACCCCTGTGAAAAATTCCACAGAATTGATACTAAAAGTGGCAAAAATAGACAGGAGCTGGGAGTGAAACTGAACAGTCAGGGAGAGCCAGGAAGGTTTCTGACTTCCCTGGCCTCAGTCCCACTGCTGTAAGCCCTGGGGGCAGGAATAGAGCAGAGTGGAATCAACAAGGTAGGCCCTCGAGGCAGAAGATAACCTCACCATTTTTTTTTTGCTGAGTCACAGAACTTGGATACCTGAGGATCCCAGAAGGGGAGCTTTGGAGCTGAAATGTCCCTCCTGAGGATTCTGTTTCCCAATTAGACTAGGTTTTGGGAAATCCAGGGTATCTGCAAATGGGCTATACAGAGCATTCTGGAGAGTCAGGAAGGGTTCCCATTTACTCTATCCAATGGATCACAAGCACAAAGGGCTAAGTGTGGTGTATATTTGAAAAACCAGAAACTATCCCTATACTCAGGGCACCTACATATCATTGGATGAAACCACTTGTGCATACATAAGTATTCATAAACAATACACACATTATCAACTAGGTCTTTTGGCCTGGGGAGGAACTAGGGCCTGGTGAATTCAAAGGGGTCCACAAGAAAGCTTTTAAGGAACCTATATTTGGAGAAATGCGGCCTCAAGCTATTCAGGTCTCTTTCTTTAAGAAATGAAGAACTGAGAAACAGGGGGAGTAAGTGACTTACCCAGGGGCACTAAGATCATGACGGAGATCATGCTAGACTGTAGCTTCCCTGATATCTAGACCACTGCTCTTTTCAGGCTACCCATGCTTCAATATTTAAATTTGATCAATGCCTGCATTACTCATTCATAGAAGAAAAACCCTGTACTCTCAAGTTCCAGAATCACTTTGGATCCTGCCAGCATTCAGTTCTCACTTCAGTTTATGAAATAAATCGAACCTATTTCTCTCTTGTTGTGCTATAAGAATTTCAGCAGGTTGGTGCCGGTCTCAAATCATGGACATTATCCCATGGATGGAGTTACAGGAAGGCTATGCCCCATATGCCAACAGTCAGAGCATTTTTCGGGGGAGTGGAGACAGGATGGGAAATATTGGCCAAAGATGACAGAAAATCAAAAAAGAGTCTTGTCCTGCTAGATTTTTTGAACCTGCTAATGTTCCAGTTGTCTCAAAATGCATTGTCTCTCACCCATCTCTGATGGGTGAAAGTGTTTGGGTTTTGGTCCCTGAAGATACAGCCAGAACTCTATTTCCATCTGCTCAGTTTTAACATCCAAGGAGCTCCTCGAAGGCTTCAGTCAGTGTCCTCACAGCTTGATCTCCATGCATTGGCTGAATTTTCTTTTCTTCTTTTTCTTTCTCAAAAACTTCGGTGCCCAGTCACTGTTCAGCAATCAGCTGGACTTGATTGAAATGTGGGATATGCAGATTGGAAAGAGGTGGAATTAGGAAGCACATCGATCATGTTTTCACTTCACCATGACAGTAAATCTCTCCATTAGATGAAATCAGCCGTGTAACGATCCGCATCCCTTTAAGTGGGAAGATACCATAAAACATAATCTATTTTGCGAAACAAACTTGCATGATAGGAAAGTAATCAACAAAGCAAGACCATCTCAGTATCAGGTCACTGGCCCATTACAGCCCATAACACAATGGAAAGATGCGGTAAACAAGGAGACTCTCTTTTGCCCAGGCGTTTGTATTGGCCAATCAGGGTAGCACACAGAGCAGTCTTCGCTCTTCACTTCACTGCCCTCTCTGCAAGATGGGCAGCCACAGACTCTTATCCTCTCGCTTGCTGAAGGTCATTCTTGCAGTAGTGTTTCCGCAACAGAACTTTGGAGTTTTACACTCTCCGGTTGTCCTGTATGTCCTCCCCTACTTAAGCATTGTGGGGGGCCACGTCACGGGCACTGTCACGTCTAAGGGGATACTCAAATCCCTTGTCTGCCCGCTTATCTAGACACTATCAGTATCTTTTAGAGCTATAGATAATGCATGTGCTTTTGCATACAAATTGGCATGGAATTAGGTATGTATACACACATACAAAAACACCCATATATACGCACACATAAGTGAAAACAGATACATGGTGGCCAAAAGCATAAAGGGAAGCATATGTTTGTGTAGGCTCTTCCTCTCTCCCAGATCTAACTCCAGGAAAACAATCACAAGTGGAAGGAGATTAGATCAATGGTGGGTAAATAGGGATGGAGAGATGCTAGGTGGGTAAATAAGGATGGAGAGATGCTAGGTGGGTAAATAGGGATGGAGAGATGCTAGGTGACCTTAGTCAGCAAAACGGAGGCCATACATGGACCTTTCCTTAGGAATGATCTGTGTCCGCACCCTGTTCTCATCTTTTCCTTTCTGATGAACAAAAGTATTAAAACGTATGGCCAGTCTCCCATATCTCTAATCATAACACAGAGAAGTAATGAAATATGAATCAGGAACTAAGATACAGGCGAGACAAACCAGTGCAACATCCAAAACTCATTGAAAAGGATCAGAATGTCAAAAAATGTCTGTTGTGATCTACATAAATGTGAACACTGAAGGAATGGAGGAGGAGCTCTGAATAACCGCGATGGGGAGTCCTGGAAGTATGTGAACAGCTGCCTGGTGGTGTCTTAGGTACAGAACTGGACCCAGTAAACAGAAGTCCAGAACTGAGAGGTTCATCAGTTTTTTCAACACTCTTTCAGGATCCTAATACTATCAGGCTGTGAATTTTATAGTTATTTTTAAATTGTTTTATGTCATAACTGACTTCATTCTTTCATGGAGATATGAAACATGGCCTTTGGGGTTTAGATTCGGTGAATTAGAGGTTCAAAATGTTTTCAGTATTTCTCATGGGGCTCAATATTTCTTTCTTGGGTTAATTACTATAAAATATCCAACTTGAAACATAATACAAGAGTGTGTTTCTGTTAGAATTGAGGACCATTGATGTCAATGGTCTCTTCACACACTTAATTTTGACTTTTTCCTCATTTTCCATATTGTGTCAATACAATTTCCATATCATGATCTAAGATGTTGCAATCTGTGCTACCTCTCTCCCTCCCACCCGCTTCCTTTTCCAAGATGGCAGGTGATAATAAGTTGTTCACATATGTGTCATCATACAATGCACGCTTCCCTACTTCTCAGGCTGTGAAAGAAGATCCTTTTGATTTGTCCAAAGGAAAGAAATTCCCTGAAGAAATCTGCTGAGTGTTGACAAAAGTATACTGTATAAGGATGGAATGAATGAGACACCAGCTTGAAGGCAGAATTAAGGAGAACAAGATATATCGAATCAAGCAGTCAACAGACTAATAAACACATTAAATAACTTCTATTTCCCAGACTGGCATGCTGGCCATAGAAAAAGACCCAAGACGGGATCTACCCTCCAGGAGCTTATCATCTAATGAGGGAGACAATAAGCAAACAAATCAATGCAAATGAGCGATAGACAGGATAAAGAGGACATAATGAATAGAGGGGAAGTTCTGCAATGACCTGTGGTCAAGGGAGGTTTCCTTTAGTTAAGGTTTAAAGGAAGTCAGGAAGGTCAAGATTCTGCATGGATACGTGACAACATTCTAGACAATGTCTAGAGCCAGAGAGAGAACAAGCAGGAGGCCAGAAGCACTGCATTTAAGAGTACATGTTGGGGAAAGGTGGGAGGGCACTAGATTATGAAGGGCTTTGGATTTTATTTTTAAATCCTTACCTCCATTTAAAAAATGATGCTAAGCATTGGTTCTGAGGCAGAGGAGCAGTCAGGGCTAGGCAGCTGGGTTTAAATGACTTGCCCAAGGTCACCCAGAGAGGAAGTTCCTAAGGGCAAATTTGAAGGCTGTACTTCCTGTCTCTAGGCTTGGCTCTCCATCCACTGAATCATTGAGTTACTCCAAAGGGCTTTGAATCTTAAACAGAAGATTTTTTTAAAAATTTGTTCCTGGAGGTAACCGGAAGACACTGGTATTGGTTGTTCAGAGAAGAAACAGAGGACAGCTGTGTGTTTTAGGGAAATCTCCTTAGTGGCTGAATGGAGGAAGGCCTGGAGCAGGGAGAGGCTGGAGGCATTTGCACGGGCATTTGCTAAAGCAAAGATGTGAGATGATCAGGGGATGTACCTCAGTGGGGCCATAGCAAAGGGCACGAAGGGGGTGCATTGAAGAGATGCTGCAAAGGGGAAGCGGACAAGCCAGCTCAAGGGACTGCATGCGAGTGGCAGGAGACGGCCAGAGTCCAAGGAGGGCACTTAGATGGTGACAGGTGAGGATGCTGCTACCCTCCGCAGCAATAGGGAGCTGGGGAGAGTGGGTTGGGGGGGAGAAGTTCACCTTTTGACATGGTGAGTCTAAGATCAGGACTCGCCATCCCATTCAAAGTGTTGGAAAGGCAGCTGAGGATGGGAATGAGCCAAGAGCAGGCTAGACAGACTTGAGAATCATCCCTGTCGAGGAGGCAGTGCAGCCCATGGGAACGGATGAGAGCTCCAAGCAGAGTCACGTAGACAGAAGTCTACAGACTATCCAGTTAGAGAACGTGAGTGGAGAAGGAGAAAGGGTGGCAGACAGGCAGGCGGAGAAGGAGGAGAGAGTGACAGGAGCCAAGCCTGATCCACTGGGTCAAAGATGCCATGAAAGCCAAGAAGCCCGAGGACACGAGAAACCTACTGAATTCTGTGATTATACGAGATCGTTGCTCGCTGCGGAGACAGTCGCGGCAGGAGAGAAAGCCAAGGTTAGGATCATAGTGGAAATGGAAGGACCAGTGAGGGCACATTTATAGACAAAAGAAAGGAAAAGGAGGCAGGAAGAGGCTGAGGACAACTAATGCAGCCGACATGGCGGAGAGGTTACTGCGTTGGAAGGTTTACAATGGAATGTCCCCATAAAGCCACTCGTACCCAGCTGCTAAAACAAAGAAACAAAACTTCTAATGACTTTGTATGTGTATTACCTAGGATGATCTTGCTTTGCTATGTGAAATCTTGTTGTTTGTTCCTATTTTATGCTTTGGAAAAGAAAGAAAAGAAGCACCTACAGTTGTTTTTAAATCTTATGTATTTAATACTTGTTTAAAATCTTACTTAATAGTCTATATTAGTTCTAAGAAAGTTGAATGGTAAGGACTAGACAATGGGGAGGTAATGACTGGCTCATGGTCACACAGCTAGGAAGGGTCTGAGGCCAGATTTGAACCCAGGGCCTCCTATCTCTAGGGCTATTCTTTATGCACTGAACCACATCTGTAGTAGTGAGAGTAGGGCCTGATAAAATCAGAGTCATCAGCTAGCTAGAGCCAGGCACGTATGATCTCACCCAAAGCACCTGATAAGTTCTTGGCTGTCCCTGGCTCTTCTTGTTCTACCCACTGAAGCCAAACATTTCCCTGAGAATCTGGACTAGGGGGTTACACATTGACATATCAAATTATTATCCTATAGAAAACTCTGCTCAGAACCACTGCGGTCATCTAAATCCATTGTCTCTCTTGTAAATACTTACTAACCAGCATCCCTGCAAAAGGCTTACCTAATCCCTTAGCCTGTGTCATTTTCCCACCCCGACTCATTAAACTTCATCACTGCTCAAAGAGATGGTTCTGTGTGTCTCTTTGTCAGTTTTGTCCCTCCTGTAATCCCAGATCCATCTTCCTCACCCCAGTATGGCAACCCATGAACTGTTGGCTGTGCTAGCATCTGCCACCCAGCTATGACTTTTGACTATTATTTTCTTAAGCAACATCAGGAACCTGCCAACTGTGGTAGAAGTGTCATTCCTGATTCCCATAGTAATATTTCCCCCAATAATGTGGAAATTATGGAAAAGATCTTTTGCCTCAAAACTCTGGGAACTTTAATCACAGAAAATCTGACTCCTGCCACGTCTACATGTCCTCTTGCTGTCCTCTCATCTCGTCTCTGCAGCTGTTCCCCAACAAAACCCACAGCCCTAATGCATGCAATGATTCATCCCACCTCTGTTAATATTGAAGCTACCCCCACCCTGAAAAACCTTCTAGCCGTTGTCCTAAGGGATGTTTCTACAAACCTCTCCTCAAGCCCTGCCTGTCTCACTGTTCACGGGCTCTGCCAGGTGCTTCTGCTTCAGCACAAGCTCTGAGCTTAGGGATGGATGGCAGGTCTACCATCTAAGGACTACCCGAGTTCAATCCATCCAGTCTCTTCACCGATTCGGTGACTGGGTGATGAAGTTTTGGCCATAGTATCTATCAAAAGCTGTCATGAATTCTGACTTTATTTTAATATTCAAGAGAAGCTGCTTGTTAGGGAAGAGTACCAAAGGAATATTTTCCCCAGCTGAGTCAAATACAAATTTGTATTCAATAAACAATGAGTGTAGAAACAGCCTGTCTTCTGTACACATTTGGATGGGTAGAACTGTGAAATATGGGACTGCAGAGAATTATTCACCAAAGGCTGCTTGTTCCCCCTTCAGTTTTTCAATATTGTCATTGAGAAGATCCAGGAAATGCAACATTCAAAGACTAAATTCAAAAGCACGACCCACCTCAGAGAAAAGTAGATGTCCGCCATGCCATGTATTGATGGCGCATTTTCATTTGAAATTCATTGTTGATTTAGTGAAAGTATGAAAACACTGAAAAAAGCAAAACAGTCCTGGAGCACAGACTAGATTCCATCCCAAGGAGCTGCCCAGATTTACAGTACTCTGTCTGGTAGCCTCAAATGCAGCATGTGAGGAACATAGACAAATTAGGTGACCTCCTCATTGAGCCAAATCAATCGACCAAGAGATGGTCTTCTTGGAGCTATTTGAAAGGTGCCTTTTCTTTTCCTTGGTGAGGAGACCATAGCATAATCCATAACCTGATTCCTTTAAGCAATAGAAATACAGCGAAGAAAGTTCTGGTCATGGAATCAGGAAGGCTTAGGTTCGAATCCTATCTTAAGATTAGTTAGGTCCTACTTAATTGCAAAGTTCTACTGATGTTCCTTAATATCTCCCAGCCCCAGTTTTTCATCTATGAAAGAGCACTTACATTACATCTATATAAAATGCTTCTCATCCCCTAAAGCACTATGTAAATGTATGTTATTGTTATTGGGCAGGGAATATAACTAGATGTCAGCTTGGAATTCTAATGGAAAATTATTTGAATCTCATTTTCCATATAAGAGCCAACCTTTCTGAGGTCGGAAACAATTTATTTTCACAGATTTCATTTCCATTTTTTAATTTTTATACCCATTTCTTGAATTCTTTCAGAAAGGGAGATTTTTATAAACACTGTATTGAACACTTTTCATATTTTATAAGCTTAAAAATTATGACGTGAAATAAGAGTAAGAATTTGTTTGCTTCTGAGCACTTCCAGCAATATTCAGATTTCCCATTTTCGGTCAATTTTAGAGATCTTAAAAACTACAACAGAGATTTTTCTTTGTTTTAAATGAATAAAGAATTGTAGATTCTGAAGGACAAATCATGAGTCTCTGTCCTAAGTGACAGCATTAGGCATGTAAGCCCCTTCAGTGCAGTCGTCCTAGCAATTAATCTAATACTATCATTTCATTTCCCACTTTTGATGAAACTCACCACATGAGTGAGTATGTAACTGCCATAAAAATGTAATTGATTCTGTATATCCAGCTGAACATAATGGGTTTGGTATGGAAAAGATCACAGATACAGCAGCAGGCTTCCCTGGGCAGTAGGTAGGCAACTGCATGAGGCTCTGATGATCTTACAGACTCCACCAGGGTCACTGGCGGGATCAGGAAAGATGAACCCTGAAACAGAAATCCCAGGATCCACGGGAGTCTGTTCCACGGAAGAAACACCAAGTGAAGTGAAGGGGTTTATGGATGCATCGGGGTGCCATGGACTATGCCCATAGAAGACAGCAAACAATGGAGAATAGTGTAGGCGTTCTGGCTGCTCCACCAAGAAGCCATTTCCCACACCTCTCCCTTTCCTCTGGCCCTTCTATTTTCTGAGACACAACAATATTGAAATCAGGCAAATGAAGACTATTACAAAGGCCTCTGAGTGTTTAGGTGAAAGGAAGAGTCAATCACTGGGACAAGACAAGCTTTATTGGTTCTTAGTTTAAGAAATGGCCTTGGCCACCTTGATGAGCAGCAGCCACCAACATCACGGAAAGACCTTCCCCAGAAAAAAAGATAATGGCTCACTGAAGGCTCTGCTGAGGGCATTCTTTAGCAATAAAGCATTTCATTCATATAGGTGCATTTTTTAGAAAAAATACTAATTCTCACTAAATAAACTATATAGCATATTCAATGAAAGATAAAATAATGGTGACTCGCTTTATTACAATATTTGCTTTACTGAGGTGCTGTAGAACTGAACCTGCCCTGTCTCTGAGGCATGTCTCTGTTCTTCCTGTTTGTGTCACTTTCAGCACAGGAGTATTTCAGTACAGTCACTCAACTATTTATTTAGCCACTTCCCATTGGGGGGCTCTTTATTTCATTAGAAGGTCTGCCTTAAATAAGTGATTCAATGAATATTTTCCCATATATTGTAACTTACTATTTTGCCTTGGATTCCTTAAAGTATATGCCTAGAAGTGGGGGGTTTGGGTCTAAACCAACAAATCATTTCAATCCCCTCAAGATAATTCCCAGTTACTTTTCAGAACAGTTAGATGGCTTCACAGCATCACCAGTTCCGACTGCCTTCACATGCTTCTTCTCCCACAGCCTCTCTCCATTGTCCCTTCCCATTTTGTCATCTTTGTCAATTTGCCAGGTTTGGAGCAAACATCCAAGTTGTGTTACTTTGCATTTCTTTTATTATGGGTGATACTGAGTCGTCTTCACGTGCCAGTTCCTATCGCCTCGTTCTTCCATCAAGGACCGACTGTTGACAACTCTGTTCATTCTTGAAGATTTAAGGACTAGTTATTGCTCGCTATTTTTCTGCCCTGCTACGTTGATTTTCTTTGTGCCAAAGTCTTTCAAGTTCATGTAATTAAAATGAGAGCTTATATTTTGGGATGCTAGTTATGGTGGATCTTTATTAGAAGCTCCTCTTTGCACATTCCTCTAATTTACTCTGCTCCTTCCTTTTTGTCCTCCTGTATCCCTTCCTCCCTCTCTCTCAAATGATTAAAAAAACATTTTGACAGTTTATTTATGACCTCCTTATAGCTTCCAAGTATTTTAGGAACTATTCCATTGAAATTCAGACCAAAAAGGAATGCAATTTACCCTTGTTTGATAATCAGAGATCATTTGGCTTCAGCTGGGTTCCTGCAACTAGGCTTAATAAAACATTTGGTGGAATCTTGATTATCCCACACAAAGCTGGGTATTTGGGAAACATGGCATGTGATGTGGTTTTTTTTTCTTTTCCTTTTTTTTATGAAGCTCTAACCCTAATGTCCTCAGCACTGAATGAAATAATCAGTTTCGATGTGTGTGCACTAATGATGTGTTTGTCATGAAAACAGAGAACAATCCCTTCATCAGTGGACAGACAGGGAAGAACTATGGCTTTCATTCACTGCCTGGTGCTAAATATTTTGGGGATGGGCTGTTTATAAGAGTTCTGATCCATCTGAAAGGCCCCTTTGTCGGTAATTTGTATGGGCTGTAAATGACAAGTAGGATTTGACCCTGGGTGGCTTTGTTTTTCTTTATTTTTCACTGGGCAAGTTTAGAAGACAAATGCCTAATTGGTCACAATGAGCTGAGTCTTGATGCTCTCAGAAAGGTAGGAAGCTCAGTCCTTTAGCGCTCCCTTATATACTCCATCCTGAGCAGTTGGAACTAGAGCCCTCAGTGCTGTGAAGGGTGTCTCCTATATACCAAGCTTGAACTCCATACGGATGCCTTGAGTCTGTGCCACTGGGTTCACAGGATTGAACTTCAGTGCCTTCATGTTCCCCTGCTCTTAAAGAAAAGAATGCAGAGGAAAGGCTGTGGGAGAACATGAATGGCTTGTCTTGTCTTGCGGTGCTTTATTGGTATGCCCAATGCCTTCATTTTTTTCAGAGCCATCACTCAGCCCCAAATTATTAAGCACCTCCTACGTATCAGATATTGGGCTAAGTAGTGGGGATATAAAGGCCAAAGTAAAATGCCTCCATCACCAAGAAGCTAACCATTTAAAGAAAGAAATAGCGTCCTATATTGGCACATAGGAGACACACAGAGAAGAAGGAGACTGTAACTAGGCAAGAGAAGGCACCAGTAGGTGGAAAGCCCAGGAAATACCTCCTACAGCTGAGAGAGCTTGGGATGAATCTAAAAGGAATACAGGGGTTTGAAGCAACAGAAATTGATGTCAATGGTGATTCTTAGCATGAGGGATATCCTGTACAAAGGTCTGGAAGTGGGAGAAACAATAATATTGTGATTGTACAAGTGTGAGGAACAATAATATTGGATTGTACAGCAAAAGGATGCAGCAATGTGTCCAAAGACTAAAAAAGACCCCAATATAGTTTCTATAATATTATATATGAACTTGGGTTATTCTGTAGGAAAACAAGGAGAATCCACTGGGAGTGAGAGCAGGCCTTCTCAACTACCCATTGTGGCATCAAACTAACAGTTTTGGAGGTTCCCAAAGGTCTGACTTTGGGAAATCCCTGGCAAGCCAAGCTCAGCGGGCGTTCATCAGGAACTTGATAACAGTCTGTGTGGCTTGGATGATCTGATTGTCTCTGAAATCAGCTCAGATGCTAATCCAAAGATTACCCCCAATGGCTGATTTTTCTCTGCACTCAGTGCTAAGGCTAGACAAGAAGATGTCGCCGCAGGCTCAAGAGGCACGTCATGGATCCAATCATGGAAGAAACCCTGAGAGGAGGCCTCGGCTCCAGTGTCTCATCACCAGCTTCCCTCCTTGGTCTTGGCCTCGTCACAACCGAGGCACGATGCTGCGGTTCGGAACGCTTTCCTGCCCGGATATCCTCAATGTCGAACCCACGCTGGAACCACAAGATTCCAGCTGCTACAGGAAGGGCAGAGGACTACAGGGGCCAGCCTTTGGGAGATTTTCCAATTTGGGTCCGTTGGCCAACATTGGGGCAGCCCTTCCTTCACTCTTACAGTGGGAGCGCCTTGAACATCGGATCCATACTTGTTTGCTTGCTTGTCCTTTTTTCTCTTTTAGCTTTTTGGTTTGGTTTGGTTTTTCAGCTCTTTACAGCCATTGGTGCCTCGAAGGAGTTAATGAAGGGCTTGAGGCCTCCTAGGTAGCAGACATTCTTTTCCGCCAAGCTGTGTGATGTCACTGGAGAATGTATGGGAAAAATGAGGATTAAATATGGCACCAGTCACTGTTCTCATAGACGCAGCCTCTAGCACTCAAGCCATTCTGGTCACGGAGGCAGCCAGGTTGCTCAGTGGGTAGAGCATCAAAGCTGGAGTTAGGAGCTGACCTGAGGACCACGGGGGAACATTCAAGTGGGAAGGGCTACATGAACCCATATTTGAACAAGAATGGCGCCTATACTCTCTCCACACTCTCTCGGAGAAGAAGGAACTCACAAGAGGGGCTCCCCTCCACCAAAACAAACCGGGCACACAGAAACACAAGTCTTCATGTGAGACACCCCCCTCTAATGGGGGGATTATTAGCTGAGCAGCCCGCCACCCCCCCCCTTTAGAGTATTCTCAGTTTACTGATACTTTCATAGACTCGATTTCATTTTATCTTCACGGCTATCTCAGAGGAAAATACGGAGGATACTTTTATCTCCGATGAGATAGTGGGCTCTAAGAGAGCTGAGACCTGAGTTCAAATCTGGTCTCAGACACACACTAGTGGTGTGACCTGGGCAAGTCACTTAACATCTGTTTACCTTAATTCTCCAGAGAAGGAAATGGTGAGCCGCACAGAGAACCTCATGGCCAGAATCAGCATGCTATGGTCCATGGGCCATCTGAACACAGCCAATACCAAAACCACACCAGGTCTGGGACCAAAGCACAGTTCCACTCCTTCTAAACGCTCTGAAACCGCTGCTGTGGTGTCTATAGGAGGTGCTAAGGAGCCATGAAAAGACGAGGCAGCCCCCGCCTCACAGAACTTGCCTTCCATTGAGGAGATCGGTGTAGACAGACAAATCTAGCTAGAGCGCCCTCTGTGCTTGCAAAGCCTCGGGGGAAGCCATGTGGTAGGTCATGACCAGAAATCAGGAATGGGCAGGGGTCAGGGAGGAGGCCCCAAGGACCTGCAGGAAGGGGTGTCTGCGGCACTGGAGGAGCTCCTGTTGGCTTAGTAACTGGATTGGAAAGAGACGGGACTGCTCACCAATGGAAACGCACTCGGCAGGTGGGTGCTCTTGGGAGGGACCAGCAAGAGAGGTGGAGATTCTGTATCTCAGCAAGGGAACGCTGGTCCAGCTCGGAATGTTTAGTCCTTCCGGGCTGGCTTCCTGCTGGGAACAAAGAGGGCACGGGAGGGCTTCTGTCTGCCTGCTGCCAGCCGCTGATGAAGGGGTACAGGCAGATCCTGCACTGTCCACGATGGACACGGGACGCGATGCATTTCTTACAATCGTGTAGTCCCTAAGCAGCCCCAGCACCAAGCATTGAACAAACACATGCATAAAACCACCCAGTGCACACTTAGGATTCATTCAAAGCGAGGCGAATCACACCCGTGCCCTGCCGCAAACGCCTTCTGCTTCTGAGTCCCCGTGGGTTTGCTGAGGTGGATCGTTTTCTCTTAATTCTGGGGCTTTTCCTCTTTCTCAAAGCCATCGTGATCTGTGTTGTTCCTAGTCTCTTCTCCCCTTGTCTATCTCCCTTGTTTCCTTCATATTGCCAATATCTGCCATTCAAGAACAGAATTCACTCCATTGTATTTGAAGATCCGTCTCTTTGGGCATTTCTCCCAGTCATTCCAGTTGTGTTGTGGCCACTTATTTGCCCTCCCAAGGGAAGCCTCCAGGAATACTTTCAGGTCCACAGGGCTCTTTACCCTGTCAATAGCGCCCCCAGGGACTCACCCTAGTCATCAGATTGCTGGGCCCAAGGAATGAGCATCTTGTTTCCTAAAACACAACACAACAAGAACTCCCACTGTTGCCCTTCCTCACTCACACCATCCTGGGGGAGAATGGGCTGCCCTGGAGGCAGAGGACCACGCCTTTCTGGAGCACGTCACTCCAGGCTGGAACACACTTCTTTGGTATGTGGTAATGGGGTTCTTGTGGTGTACGATGGTGACTCAGTCACTCCTGAGGTCGCTTACAACTCCCAATCACAGTTCCTCTGGAATTCTGCCATCATTCAATGGGGCAAAGCACGAAATAAAAGGGAACTGAAGGCAAGGTGCAGGACAAAAGGGAGGAATGGTGAAATTCAGAAATGAAGTGTGCATGGTGGGCCCTTTGTAGAAAATAGAGGTTTTAGCAGGAATAGTGATGGGAGGGGGATCCGAGGGGCCAGGAGAGCAAAAAGCTGAATGTGATACAGAGGCCACCCTGAGCTCATCCCAGCCCCTCCTCAGAACGGGGTACAGGAACAGCAATGGTTTGCCAGTGTTCTACCTGCAGGAGACCTGCTCCCAGTTTTTTACTGACACAAGCATTGGTCCTCGGGCCCAGCTCATCAGTTATATAGAGCGGAAGCCTTCAAGGAAGGTTTTATTGACAGAAAGATCCCAAACTGCAGGTAAAAGGAAAGAGCGCTTTTAGAAGCTCCCTGATTTTGATAGCAGTAAATCAAATGACTAGAGTATGAACGAACAGCAGCAAAGGAGAGAGGAGGGACTCAGCACGAGCTGCCACAGACATTCATCAAATGTATGGAGCCCAGCAGTGGCAGAAGCAGAAGGCAGCCCAGAATATATCAGGGAACAGCACAATGGCAAATACTTTCTGCATGACAAATTCCAGAGTAGGAATCAGCCATTGACGGCAAAAGCCCTGCTGGCATCATCTGGCTGCTCTTCGTGCCAATACTTGTATGTACAGATTGGTGCAGGAGGATCATGGGAACCAAAGGATAACTTCACTTTGGCTAGTAACTGGAGGAGGGTAACCAGAGCGGGGAGGGGATGCCTTGTGCGAGTCAGTTGAGGTAATGGAAGAGGGGGAGCTAGGTGGCACAATGGATAGAATACCAGCATGCATGACCTTGGGCAAGTCATTGAACCCCATTTGTCTCAGTCCTCTCCTTTATAAAAAATGAGTTAGAAAAGGAAATGTCAAACCACCTCAGGATCTTTGCCAAGAAAAACTCAAATGGGGTCACAAAGAGTCAGAAATGACTGGAATGACTGAACAAGAACAGTTGGAGAAGAGAAAACACACAGAAAGAGATGGACAGATAAGATAGAGAAATAAAGGGAGATAGACGGCTAGACAGAGCATTTATTAAGCACTTACTTTATGCCAGGTACACAGTTAAGTACTTAGAATACAAAAATGAGAAACAAAACAGTGGCTGGCTTTCAGGAACGTAAGTACTAATGGGAGGAGAAAAGCCATAGAAAGGAGCTAGAAAGTGCTGATTCAGGGAAGGAGAGGGTACTTCCCCATGCAGTGTTGGTCCAGGCCAATGATTCACAGATGAGGAGAGAACAAAGGTCTGAACAAAGACCTGTCTAGGCTCTCCTGGAAGTTTAATGCAGTCCAGAGGGTCCAGCAGAGGCTGAGGGAAGAGAGCATAACTATGAGCCCTCCAGAAATAGTAGCCTGAGCTAAGGACTCACCCAATAGAAGAAAACAAGAATTTGGTGGACCTGTTGAAAGATTTGCCCTACGGAAGTTGGATCCAGCAGGGTCAGGCCCCATGTCTGGATACTACAAAAGGGCCATTTTAATTTGCTAAGAATTAGCATTATTCATAAGAAGGAGTTGCCTGAGTGATGACTACTATGGCTTTATTGGAGCTCTTCAGTCAAAAGCTGGGTAAGCCCCTTTAGGGTCCGTGGCAGTGGACAAGCGCCTTTGGTGTATACATTAGACAAATGCTGCTCATTGAGGTTCCTTCTAGCAATCCCATTCTCCATGCCAATGTATGATCTATCCCATAGACTTACTGTGAGGCTCAAATGTCTGGAAAGCACTTTATAGCACCATGGAAGTATTTGCTACTGTTTTATGACTTAAAAACTTCCTCATCTCTCAGTAGATGCAGAAAAAGCCTTTGACAAAACACAACACCCATTCTTATTGAAAACTCTGGAAAATACAGGAATAGAAGGGCCTTTCCTCAAAACAATAATCACTATTTATTTAAAGCCATTGGCACATATCATCTGCAATGGGGACAAGATAGAAGCCTTCCCAATAAGATCAGGAGTGAAACAAGGATGCCCATTATCACCTCTATTATTTAACATTGTACTAGAAACCCTAACAGTAGCAATTAGAGAAGAAAAAGAAATGGAAGAATTTGGCATTGAGGAAACTAAACCCTAACTCTTTGCAGAAGACATAATGGTATACCTCAAAAATCCAAGAAAATCCACTAAAAAGCTAGTGGAAATCATTAATAACTTTAGCAAAGTTGCAGGGTACAAAATAAACTCACATAAGCCATCAGCATTTCTACATATTTCCAACAAAATCTAGCAGCATAAGTTAGAAAGTAAAACTCCAATTAAAAATCACCCCAAATAATATAAAATCCTGGGAATCTACTTGCCAAGAAAAATTCAGAAATTATATGAACACAATTACAAAACACTTTTCATACAAATAAAACTAGATCTAAACAATTGGAAAACATTAATTGCTCATGGATAGGACAAGCTAATATAATAAAAATGACAATCCTACCCAAATTAGTTTACTTATTGAGTGCCAAACCTAAAAAACTATCAAAAATGTTTCATAGAATTAGAAAAAAAAAGTATTACAAAGTTCATATGGAAGAACAAAAGATAAAAAATATCAAGGGAACTAATGGGAAAAAAATGTGAAGGATGGAGGCTTAGTGTTACCAGGTATCAAACTATACTATAAAGCAATGATCATCAAAACAATATGGCTCTGGCTTAGACAAATAACGGTAGATCAGTGGAATAGACTTGGGGTAAATGACCTCAGCAAACTTGTGTTTGATAAACCCAAAGGCCCCAGCTTTTGGGACAAGAACTCTTTGACAAAAATTGCTGGGAAAATTGGATAACAATATTGGAGAAATTGGGTTTAGATCAACATCTCACCCTACACCAAGATAACTTTAAAATGGGTAAATGACTTGAATATTAAGAGGGAAATTATAAATAAATTAGGTGAACATGAAATAGTACACCTTTCAAACCTATGGGAAAGGAAGGAATTTAAAACCAAGCAAGAGATAGATAACATTACACAATTTTAAATGATTAATTTTATATTATATTAATTTTATAATTATATTAAATCAAAAAGATTTTGTACAAACAAAGCCAATGCCACCAAGCATCAAGGAGGAAAGCAACAAATTGGAGAAAAACTGTATAACATAAACCTGTGACAAAGGTCTAATTTATCAGATTTATAAAGAGCTAAGTCAATTCTACAAAAAATCAAGCCATTCTCCAATAGACAAATGTTCAAGGGACATGAATAGGCAGTTTTCAGACAAAGAAATCAAAACTATTAATAAGCACATGAAAAAGTGTTCTAAATCTCTTATAATCAGAGAGATGCAAATCAAAACAACTCTGAGGTACCACCTCACACCTAGCAGATTGGCTAACATGACAGCAAAGGAAAGTAATGAATGCTGGAGGGGATGTGGCAAAATCGGACATTAATGCACTGCTGGTGGAGTTGTTAATGGATCCAACCACTCTGGAGGGCAATTTGGAATTATGTGCAAAGGGCTTTAGAAGAATGCATGCCTTTTGATCCAGTAATGCCACTATTTGGTTTGTAACCCAAAGTGATAATAATGAAAAATGTTTGTACAAAAATATCCATAGCTTCACTCTTTGTGGTGGCAAAAAATTGGAAAATGAGGGATGACTGAACAAATTGTGGTATCTGATGGTGATGGAATATTATTGTGCTGAAAGGAATAATGAACTGGAAGATTTCTTTATGAACTGGAAAGACCTCCAGTAACTGATGCAGAGTGAAAGGAGCAGAACCAGGAGAACACTGTATGCTGAAAGTGAAATATTGTGGAACTATCCAACATAATGGACTTTACTACTAGTAGCAATAAAATAATCCAGGACATTCCTGAGGGATTTATGAAAGAGAATGTTATCCACATTGAGAGAAAGAACTGTGCAAGTAAAAATGCAGAAGAAAAACTTATGACATCATTCATCACTTCTTTATGTTCTTCTATGATTCAGGATTTCACCTTTAAAAGATTGCTCAATGGCAAAAACAAGTAATGTTGAAATAGGTATCAAAAGATAACATTTGTACAACCCAGTGGAATTGCTAGTTGGCTCCAGAGGGAGAAGGGAAGAGGGGAGGCAAAGAAAATAAATCATGGAAACATGGAAAATATTAAAAATAAAAAGGCTTCCTTCCTCATTTCGCCATTAAATTTACTCTATCCACTGAAGCTTACTGTAATACTGAGATGCATTATGGTTGTTTTATTTTTTGCTTGCTGTTATAAGGAACACACAAAACAACACAAAGCAAACACAAAAAACCCCCAACACCTCCACTCCTTTCAGTCTCTTAGCTAGTCAGCAATCAAGAAATGCCAAGAGTAACCATTTTCAGCATCATCTCTGACCATTCTGGACCTCAGGGGCTGCAGGCAGAGTGTGAAAGGGAGAGCCCATGACATCTGAAGTGCCTCCCAGGCCCTAATGAGCACTGAGTTTAGAACTCTGTTCTAGTCCCAAGACTTTCTCTAACTTCCCCTGTCATATTGAACAGGTCCCACGCCTTTTCTGTTTTAGTCTCCAGAGAATGAGGAGATTAAAGTAGGTGAAGGGTCAAAGCCTTTGGGGTCTAGAATTCCATAGCCACTGAATGTATTATTCCTCCTCACCTCCCCCTCCCCTTTCCTAGGAAAATATCAACTCCTTGAGGGCAAGCCAGTTGTCTCATTTTCACTTCTATAGAGATAAATATCAGGGATGGAGACATATAGCAGCTGTTTATTGAACATAATTTAATGAATTGGACATATCTATGGAGTATAATTTTCTGCAAGGGAAACAAGATGCATAGAAAGCTCCAGAGACCAGTTGCAGGAAAACTGAGGATTAAAATTTCAGGGAGCAGGTAGGAAGTAGGTAGGATTTTTTATGGCAGAGAAAGTGGTAAAGTGGTAAAGGTCTAATGGGGAGAAGCAAAAAAGCAGGTCAGAAGACGATGTGAGGTTCTCTCAGGATTTGGACTGGAGGTTCAATGTGTTTTGGGGGATTTCTTGGTAATGATGTCTGTATCCATGTATCTGCTATGAGGTTCTTAAATCAGGTCCTAAAACTCCACTGAGTATTCACAATTGGGTTCTTTGACCATCTTTTGTAAGAAACAGCCAGATTATTGATTTAGTTCTTTCATATCCATAAACATAAAAGCCAGGGGACATAGTAAATTCAAAACAAGGTCTAAACTCAGGAAGATTTTAATTCAAATATGACCTCAGGCCAGCTGTGTGACCCTGGTCAAGTCACTTAACCCTTAACTTGCATCAGTTTCCTCAAAGGTAAAATGGGGATAATAATTACACCTCCCTCCCAGGGTTGTATGAAGACTAAATGAGATAATATATTTTAATGCTCTTAGCCCAGCACCTGGAACATAGGAAATACTGCATAAATATTATTATTCTGAGTGTTATTATACTCATGGGATCATCTTGGAAAAAAACAAACAATGAGGGAGTCCAAATAATTTCTAATCTGAAAAGTCCTGCTAGATTAAAGGTTAAGGTGAGCTTCTGGAGCTTTGTTTCTCTGAGGCTTGGCAAAGATACTGTCACCCACCCCTCAAGCAGTAAGCAGATTTGGACAATCGATTACTTCTCTGAGTTTCCATGAAGTATAATTGCAAACAATCACACAGTGGAAGTCCAATTAGAAAAGTTCCATTATAAAGAAGGAGGGAAGGGAGAAAGTTCTCTATCTACATCTTCTCCTCCTGTGTGGTGTAGTGCCCCACTGGGGTCATCAACATCTTTTTGCCATGCTCTCCAACCTAGGGTCTTTCACAAGCTCAGTATCTCCTACACCAAAACTATGAGGCTACCACAGAATCTCTTTATCCCTTTCCCATTAACACTGGCCTACTACTATCTTCTCTGCCTATGGGTTCTTCTTTATTCCTGGCTGACTCAGTGAAAGGTTATCCTTTACAACTTACTATTGCATATACCCCACATCAACAATGCATATACCCAAAGGATGAAGAATATCATGACTCCCAGCCCCCAAATCCAGGTGTCCTGAAGGAACCCTTTAAGTTGAGTCAAGTATGCAGCACTCCCAAGTTTAATTTACAATGTAAATCATTACTCCCAAACAATGCAAAGCACTTTAAGCAGAAACAGCAATATCTAAATGGAGCAAAGAGAAGAAAATAATCATTTCATTCCATCTAAAACAAACTTTTTAGAATCAAGATAGCATTATTTTCTTCTGCATCATAAGATATATGAAACAATTCAGCAAAGACCTTGTGATTGTAAGGATAAAAACTAGGGTTTTGACTCAATAGGAGAGTTATAAAAGTGGTCGCCATTCATAAAATAGTATCCCCTAAGTCAAAATGACTCTTTGCATCTTTTGTTTACAGAGGTAAAAAGAGCCAAAGTGGGAAATGTAGAAAAGAAACAGAGCCCTAACAAGCCTACCAGCCCTTATCTGGTGAAGTCTGGTTCAGCCCCTGGCAGTGACTTCCCCAAATCCCAGTCTCTATGTGGATTTTCCAGTAATCCTCAACCAGAAGTCCCAGTGGTGTCTCCAGCCAGAGTTTCACCAACGCAGAATGATTCCAAGGAAAAGAAAGTAGCTCCACTCACCCATGCAGAATCCAGGGAAAGAGTCTCCTCCAAAGCTAAGGAAGGAATCTCCAGAAACAAACTCCCCAAAGGCCAGGAAAGGAATGGTAGAATGCCATTCTTGTCTCTTTATTCTTTTATGCTCCTTTTCCATGTCATTTCTTGTCTCTCCCCCTTCTTCACAGAAACCAATTTCAGTCTTTCAGTGTGCTTAGTACTACCCAGGGCTGGGCAATCCCCTTTTGAAGTGAGAGTTTTTGACTTGTGAACTCTCTTACTTAAAGGTTAAGTAGGGGTGCTTTGAAATCTTAATTGATTGAGTTAAAGGTTGCTGATTGATTTCATTAAAATAGACAAAGAGACTACAGGGGCCAAAGGGATATGATTGGAGATGTAGACTCTAAATGAACATCCCAGTGCAAATACCAACAACACAGAAATGGGTTAGGACCAAGGACACAAGTGATACCCAGAGGAATCTGTCGGCTATGGGAGGGGTGAAAAGAGGGGAGGGAGGAAAAGAAAATGATTTTTGTATCCAAGAAATAATGTTTGAAATTGACCAAATAAAATAATGTTTAAGAAAAAAAATAAAATAAAATAGACAAAGATAATTCTCTCTTTACATGATCATTAGCTGATATGGGCAGTTGGGTACACTAGATGCTGTATTCATAAGATATTGATAATTTATTTTTCCTTTTCTTTGCCTCAAGCAGCTACTGGGATTTGCTCTGTTTGGCACATTACCATTTAAGAAATTCAAGAGGATGTGTTGTATATGGGAGGGATTGTGAAGACCATTGGTGGGACATCTGTGGGACTTTGTGAACTTGTTTAATTTAATAATCTAAAATTCTAGATCTGTTTTCAAGAGGATATTGCAAATCAGGAGAGTAATTTGTGTGTATTCTCTCATATTTAATGAAATAAAGCATGGATCTGTGAATTTATTGGTATAGGGAATTCCTAATTGAGGAAATTCCCTCAAGTGAAGTTTGGCACCTTCTATTTGACTTGTAATCTTAGAAAGGTTCCTGACCAGGCAATGGTTCAATGACTTGCCCAGTGTCATCTAGCCAACATGTGTCAAAGATGGAAATTAATACCGTCTTTCTGACTCAGAGGTCCTTTCTTTCTTCATTATTACACATTGCCTTTCATTGCATTTAGTACCCAAACTACATTCATGAATGTGTATTTCATCTGCAGCATCTTGACAATAAAGACTTCTGCTCTCTGTTTCCATGGTTTTCCAAGGTCCATTAGCATCACTGGGCAACCTTACAATGGTGTGCATCTCCTGCTCAGCAATATTCATCAATAGACAAATAGTCTTCTATTTAAACTCTACTTGAGAGTTCAAAGTCTGTTCAGATGAATTGAAACTTCTCTCCTACCTGGACTAAGCTTGAATAAACTAATGTAGAAAATGGCTAGAAAGAAACTGATTCTAATAGTCTCTAGCCCTTAGGGAAATTTCACTAAAGTGAAATGAGCATCACCAAAAGATCTTCAAGAGTGTAGAGAACAGCTCAGAAAGGACCATTTGACCTCTTGGCCATGAAATGGCATGGAAATAAGGACAGTACAGAAATAGAGTAAAAACTAGTGTTCAAGATATTATGAAAGAGGATGATGCAATAGTCTAATAATCTCTTTACAGCATTGTAAAGTTAGAAAAAGGAACATAAGATGAAAATTTTGTTGAGATCCAACTAAGTCAAGTGATTCCAAAAACAATAAAAAATACAACAACTACCAGATAAGAAATGGGAGTGTTCTACCAACATTTTAACACTAATCTATTGATGACTTTAATGGTAAGGGAACCATCACATTGGGTTTCTAACACCTTTCTGTTCAATGTGCCACACTCGGAGGTGGAAATAACTTTGAGTAAGACATCTCAACTCAGCTTTTGTGCTGCCAGCAGGAGACCTTTGGCTTTTTCCATGTATTTTCCAGTTCAGTATATAGTGAATAAGCATTCTCTGAATATACAACAGCACCAGAGGAAAGTCTATTATCTGAAGAGTCAAAGCTAGCTAGTGTTGCCTACATACCATCTGTCCACTGGTGTTTGCCATGGACATATTGCTTTGCAATAAAGCAATTACCTCTGACAACCAACTCTCAGTCCCTCAACTATTTTAAGAAAATCCTTTTTTTTCCTTGTGGGAAATAGACTGTTTGTTTACTCATGCCTCAATGGTGAACTGAAGGAAAACATGCTTTAAATTTATTAAGGAAGTGTTTATGAGTACTCACCTTAGGCACGGAAATGTGCCAAGTGGACAGTCAATTTTTTTTGTCAATTAAAAAATCAAAATCTATGATCCCTTGACTCAAGACTTCTCTTGTTCCTTTTGTGAACACCAAATGTGGAATTCCTGTGCCTGGTTTTAGAAACTATTTTCCATGGACTGAGCACAGAAATTAGTGTTAGGCTCATAGAAAATTATGACTTTAGAAGTATACTTATGAAATGTCTCGGGAATGATGCTTCCTATATAGAGAGGAAGAAATCTCTAACATATGGGTCAAGGCCTTATACCAGAAAAGGTCATTTGCTCTTTCCTTGTGTCTCTTGGCTCTCTCTTTGGCTCTTAGAGTTATCCTATGAACTCATGCTACAAGCAATATGACACTGACACAAGGAAATGTAAGGCCAGAATCTCTAACAGGCACTTAAAAGAAATGACATTAGATGAAGTCCTTAACAGAATAAAATGGTATGATTGAGAGTAAGTGCCCATCACACCCATCTAAATAAAGACAAGTAATTGGAGTAAAGAAATGGAAATCTTTCTCTTATTTCTCTATAGTCTCCAACAAACTATTTCTTTTTTTTAAAGTCTTACCTTCCATCTTGGAATTGATTCCAAGTCAGAAGAGCAGTAAGGGCTAGGCAATGAGAGTTAAGTGACTTTCCCAGGGTCACTCAGCTGGGAAGTGGCTGAGGCCAGATTTGAACCTAGGACCTCTTGTCTCTAGGCCTGGCTCTCAATCTACTTACTGAGCCACCCAGCTGCCCCCACCAGAAACCTATTTCTAACAAACATAGAACATCAATTAAGTTTTATTTTTTTCTTTATTTTTCTGATTTTTTACTAATATGTGTAAAAATTTTTTTAACATTTAACTGAATTTCAAATTCTCCCCTTCCTTCTCTTATTCCACCACCACCCACTATGATGGTAGATATCTGACAAAGGTTTTATATATTAAATCATGTAAAACATTTCCCATATTGATCATTTTGTGGAAGAAAACTCAAGCTAAAAAAATACACTAAGAAGGAAAATATTTTAAAAGTTCACTTTGGTCTGGATTCAGACTTCATTATTTCTTTTTGGGAAGCAGATGACATTTTTTTTTATTATGAGTCCTTTGAAATTGTTTTGGATCATTGTATTGCCAAGAATAGATAAGTTATGCACAGCTGTTCATTGTATAATATTGCTGTTATGTCCAATGTACAAGATTAATTTTCACATGTAGGGATGTAAACAGTTTAATCTTATTGAATGTCTTTTGATTTCTCTTTCCTGAGTAGTCTTTATTTTGTGATTCTCTTGACCCTCATATTTGAGAGTCAATTTTTCAATTCAATTCTAGTCTTTCCATCAGGAGGAATGTTTGAAAGTCCCCTACTTCATTGACTGCCCTTTTTTTTTGCTAAAGAACTGTGCTCAGTTTTTCTGTGTAGCTGATTTGTGGTGAAGTTCTAGCTTCTTTGCTCTCCAGAATCTTTGCCTTACAATCTTTCAGTACAGAAGCTGTAATACTTCTGTCATCCTAACTGTAGTTCCATAATATTTGGATTGTTTCTTTTTGATCATTTTCAAATTTTTTTCTCTTGACTTGGGAGTACAAGAACATGGGTATAATATTCCTGTTAACTTGCCTTTGGGGATCTCTTTCAAGAGGTAATGGATTGATTCTTTAATTTCTATTTTACCCTCTGCTTTTAGAATATTTTAGAATATTGGGGCAGTTTTCTTTGATAATTTCATGAAAGATTATGTCTAATCTCTTTTCAAAAATCCTACATTTTGTTTCTTAGGTTATCTTTCCTGGACCTATTTTCCAGGTCAGTATTTTTTCCTAATGAAATATTTCACTTTTTCTTCTAATTTTTCATGCTTTTGACTTTGTTTGACTATTATTTTGTGTCTTATGGAATCATTAGCTTCCATTTGTCCAATTCTAATTTTTTAAGGGCATTATTTTTTCAAGTGAACTTTTGTACCTCCTTTTCTATTTGGACAGTTATACTTTTTAACAGGTTCTATTCACTCAGTGAATTTTTATACTTTTTTCCCATATGGTGAATGCTTCCTTTTAAGTAGTTTTTCTTTTTAGTTGATTTTTGCTCCTAATTTGCCAATTGATCTGTTGTTTTTTAAGACTTTATTTTCTTAAGCATTTTTGTGTCTTCTTTACTTAGACTTTGAATCTTTTTTTCATTAATTTCCTGCTTCATTCTCATTTCTTTTCCCAATTTTTTCTTTATCTGTCTTATTTTATTTTAAAAATCCTTTTTGACCTCCTCCATTAATTCTTGAAACCAATTCATATGTTTCTTAGAGGCTTTGGATGAAAAAAATATTGACTTTGTTGTCTTCTTCTGTTTGTATTTTAGTCTTCTCTGTCACCAAAATAATTTCATGTGTTGAGTTTCTTTTTGTTGTTGTTTGCTCATTTTCTAGCCTTTTCCTTTTCTTTTAACTTAAAAGAAAGTTATAATTGGGCTCCTTTCTTGTGAAGAAATGAGCACTATTCCAAAATCTGGGTTCTTTGTGCAGCTGCCTTAGGAGCTAGTGTGTGATCTATAAGTTTTTAATTATTCTAAGGTGGTATGATCTAAGAAGAGGTATGCTTAATATTCTCGCAGTCTGTGTTCTTCTCTGTAAAAAAAAGCATGGGTTCTCCTTTCTACCTTATAATTTTGACTAGAGACACAGCTCCCTGTGGCTGCAAGTGCTAGAGTATATTAGTGCTCCCCCTTACTCCTGGGATTGGGATGCAGGACTATGTAATCTGCATAGGAGCAATATTACAGAGTATTGTACCCAAAGCCAGCAAGGGACCCCTATAATTCCCTCCCTCATCTATTATCTACTCTTCCTTATAGCTTGTGGCTGAGAGTTTCAGAAGCCATTGTTGTTGATTTAGTCATCCCCAAAGCCCATGCTAGCTTGAGGAGGTGCCTTGGTTCCCGGATGTACACACTCTACTTCCACCTGAGCAGTAGATCTTTCATGCTGACTATCTACATAGTTTTGGGCTGAAAAAAAAGATTTTTTCTTCATCCTTTTGTGGATTTTTCCATTCCAGAATTCATTTAAATGCATTATTTCCAAGTTGTTTGGAGGGTAATTTGGCAGAAATCTGGTGGGTCTGGGTATCTTCTCTGCCCTTACCAAAAGTGTTTTCTGTGTCCCATTCTTCTCTTTGCCATTCTAATGGTCTGGCCTGGAGGCTGTCACTTGAGGAAGGAATTAAATACGTCCATACCAGTCAGTCTGATCTCACTTTTAATCAAATTGTTAGAGGAGGTTTCACCATCTCACTTTTCTCCTTTTTTCCCTCAAGATCCTCTCAAAACTGGAGGCAAAAGGGGCATGGAGCCCACCTTTTAGATATGATCTTCATATTAATTTTTACTCTTCACAAATTGGGATGAAATATAATTTTCAGTCTTTGTTGACATGTCAAGCTTCAATGGAGGTTTATGACATGGGTCTAAGCAATGTTAATCAAAGGATATTCTGCCAAAGTCATGCTCCATCACACAAGTGGCTCAGAGACCAGAGACATTTTTCATATTGTATCATATCTCACTCAACAATTCTTCCCTTTAAAAAAAAAGAAACAGTGATTAACTCCATAGGGGACAGACTGCCTCAACATGCACAGACCCCAATTATTAGAAGGGGGAAGTATGCAAATTGTTCCTTTAAAGCCCAAGCCTGTAAGTAATCTGGAACTGGGATTAGTCCTCTTTATAACCTGATGTTGGGGCCCTTAACACTGCTTACATTGAGGGCAAATGGGGTATCTGGACCTGCCTGCAGAATATTCTCACTCATAGTGAGCCAGTCAGTCTGAACGTAGAGGATGAAAAGTGTTTAAGAGATGGAGCAGCCAAGACCTCATTGTCTTCTTTTTTTTAATTTAGCTTCTATTTGGTGGAAAGTCATGTTTGAGTTTGATCTGGGATTTTAGATGCCTGGACAGGATCGCCATAGTTTGATATCAGCAAAGACAGCTGCAGGTTGCTATTGCTCATAGAATTT